>NW_025765002.1:0-177459 GCF_003918875.1 Haliotis rubra | reverse complement strand
TATCTAAATGTATGATCACAAAAAATATGACAGTTACGTGTATGTATAGAGTATCATCGGGGAATTACATCGATATCGACTTTTCAGTCAAAACCCACAGGAAATATATTTAACAAATCTCAAGAAAATACGAGGGGTAATCGGCCACTAGAATCTGAATAGGATTTATGAAGGTGGTGTTCTCGGCCGCGATGGTGGGTCATGTCTTTGACTGTATAGGACCGCATCGCAGCTCTCGGCTAAATGAATCCGTATCCGTGTACAACACCTCACACCCTTCACCGTATTGTTTCTTGAGCTCGTTATAGTAGAAGTCATACATGAGATGTTTTGATAGGTCTAGAATGCTCATACCAACATAAACCGGTCGATTAAGTATAATGTGGCTCTTTTCATATGTATCGCTGCCAAGTCATCATCGAATATAATAACTTCTATTGTACGCCAGGCTGGATATCAAATTTCTTAGTTTGTTTTCCTCACTCGACCGGACTAGCTTCACGTTAGCGCGTTTTCGTAAATTCTCCATCGTTTTACCAAATACAGAGTTGTTCATGAGTTTGTACAGGTTTTCTCGAAGTCGCTTGTGGCTATCTTACGTAAATCCGTGTTCATTCTGATGTACGGTTCCATGCACTTACTTTGATTGAATTTTAGTACCCCTATGTATTTTAGTCAGCTTCATACCCAGCGACGAATATAGTTGTAAATTGCGATAGTGAGATGATGTATTACTTGGTTTTATTCATCAAAGTTAGGTACAAGTTTTTCAACGTTTACCACCCGTCCTGTAGGACCCAGCAAATTTCGTTGGTAGTCAGACATCCATTCCATATTCACCTTCAAACGCTCTGGAGCCAGGGATAACTGTTGTGTGAGGTGTGTAAATCCTCGGATATTCTAAATCCACTTCGAGTATATAACCCTTGTTAGAATCCGATGCGATGCTCATAACATCATCGATCTCAGATGTCCACTCGAAACCACAGGTAGGTAGATACTGACTCATGGCCCAGCCGTACAGGTTGTTGGCATCGAGGTATAGTAGATAGTTTAGGGTTGTAGCCTTTCACATACTCGTTGTTAGCTTTGGCATACCGTTTTGATACCATAGAAATACCACCGCGTAACCCTTTCTCTATAAACAGATGCATATCGTAATCGGCGAATAATTCTAATTTAACACCGGTTTTCTTCAGTAGGGCATCCCACGAGAGCCCAGGACTTGAATAATACCATGCCGGGTCCACCCCGTATTGCTTCGAACACGTTTTTCTCAATATCTCGAAAACATCAGCCAGCAATAACACATCTGTTTTCAAATACAAATCGTGATAATCACCTAGATTATGACAACCCAGTTTTCCCATACTTTTTTCGCGTGTTCGTAATCGTCTTGTGTGATAGACGCGTCAGACAGCTTGCTATAGAAGCGGTCAATAGGAGGTAACTGTGTCTCATTAAACTTAGACCAGTCATCCATGTACCGGTAATCGTTCGGATATTTTTTCATGAAACTAATTTAATTATCTACATGTAGCCTTGTTCAATATCATATCATACGTGGGTATAGGGTGTACGTGTTATATTCTTTGAAAGTGTTTGTTTGAATAATATTTACAGAAGAAATTCACACATTTAGTGTAGTAAAGCATATATAAACCTTTCCACAAGTGTTAAAAGATGAAACGTAGGCATCATGTACTTGTACAACATGTATTTTAGTTCCTATGATGTGCATAGATACAGTTTCGTATGTAACTCTTCGTCAGAATAATTTCCAATATCGAAGTCCAGTCCACGATACACCCTATCCTTTCTTTTGCTGAACTGGCATCATGAAAGCAGTGTTAGCCATGAACGCCATTTGCGAGTTAACCACACTGTTAAAAGTTAGCGGCGGTCCTTAGGTGTGTTAACTTAACGTCACGTTAACAGCCTGTTAAAAGTTAACAGAGTTTTGAACAACAAGATAACCCTCTGTTATTAGGTAACAGTCGGTTAAATGTACTTAACGGCTGGTTAAAGATAACCGAGTTTTTGAACAACCGGGCCCTGATAGACGACAGTGTGTCTCTGTTAATGGAACATTATGAAAAACTAAATGTTACTGCAGGGGTTCCTCAAGGATCTGCCCTTGGTTAATTTGTGTTCCTTGTATATATCAATGATTTACCTGGAAATTTACAAAATATCACAATAATGTTGGCCGATGACACATCAATCGGTGTTGCGGGAAAATATGTAAAATCCATAGAAGCAACTCTCAACTATGATTTAGCCCAATTGAATAAATGGGCAGAAAAGTGGTGTGGTGTGTTCTAACGGTTATATCTAGCATACTTTAAGACATAGAGGGGTGGTGGTGGTTCTAACGGTTATATCTCAAATACATGTAGAGGCGGGAGGCCTAACGGGTATGAACAACAATAAAACTTTCATGCATTTATGACCCACATTTTCGAACCTTTTATCAGTCTCTAAAAGGGAGCTGGCAATAGATTTTAATGAGCTTCGTCCTTCAAGCCTGGAAACCTTTTAATATGGTTGATTAATCCTTTGTCATTTATCAAAAAAGGTAGTGAGGTTGTGCTTTATTGTTATAGATTTCTAAAATATATGGACACTATTGGGACGTTGGTAACTGTCATCAGACATTATTTGACGACATTTCTCATGGTTTGAATATAGCCGACTTTATAGAAGATAAATATCAGTTTACAACACAACTGCCTAAATCTTGGTATTTTCGGAACCAGAGAAGGGATATGCCGATATTTAGGTCGTTAACCTAGCATATTATGGTCACGAATATAATTTTCTATTTATTACCGAAGTCTTTAATTGCGGAAATTACGCGATAATCTACTTTCCAACAAAGGCAGGCTCCCCGTCATCGTTGTATTTAGAAGGCGGCTTCTTAGAAGCAACGTGACGTCATAACATTGTTCATGATGTCATGTCACCATGACAAAGTGATATTTCACCCGGTGCATATCGCATGAAAACAAATTATCCCCGATATGTTTGCCCTCGTATGTTATAAGCATTGTTATGATCATTCTTTGAGGTTAATGCCACCCGTTGAATTCTTTGTTGTATTTTGAGCGGTGAAACTAAATAAATGATTTCTTTGGTCTACCCATAACAATTAAGGTGTCAACTTCCACTGTATACCTTACAGAAAGAAGTTTTGACTTTACTTTGATAACGAGCACATCTGATCGATTCCTTGAAGCAAATGATGCAATTCAATATCATTTCTACATTTTATTTTATATGCATCAATCAAATACAACAAATGAGTAGACAGATTGACTGCTATGTGACAAGGAATAACCAGGCGCCAGCGATTTATGATATCCTTAGCAAATGTAACTTAAAATTCCCTCTCATAAAAATACAATAATATGTAGTAATATGATGAAGAAAATAATACGAACCAGGTTAAACTATGACAACGCAATATATGAATGTATGATCGAAACATAAATCATAATAAATCACATATGATTAAAACATTAAATTAACTTCAAATATGTCATTGCGTCAACATTGAAAATAATTCGAAAATGAAGAAAAAGAAACGTACATTTCAAAGCGTAAACAAACAATATCCTGTTATTTTGGGATATGCTATGAAGAACTTCAAAATGTAATAGAAATAACATTAAATTATTGAAAGCTATTGCTCGTAAAATATGTCCTTGCGTCAACATCGAAAATAACTCCATAATGAAAAACAATTAACTTTAAACATACACAAATAATCTCTGGCTTTTTTAAGACGTGTCACGAATAATTTCACAGCTGGTAGAATTAACATGAAATTATAGAAACCATATGCTAACAAAAATTTGAAAATTAGTAATGACAAAGCGTTTGTCACAAACATAGCTATTACCCCCGCCACATGTCGATATCTGAATGTCGCAATTATCCTCTGTCTGACCCTGAAAATTATGTAAACGTTACCGAAACTGTCATCTGATGCCTTGATACAAAATGCGAACAAATTCCATCCATTAGGTTTGGAGATATCGCAAGAATACTCGCTGTGACCTTGAAAATAATCCGAAGGTCACTGAATTCGACTGGCGTTAGACGATACTCCCAACGCATCTTGGTACTACCTTTAAGCAAAACATATTAATTCTGTCTTGTATTTTCGCACTAAAAAGTTAGACATGTGCAAAACACTTTTCACTGTGAACTTAAAATGAGCACAAGTTTCCCAATCAATTGGTGTTGGGGGAATCCCGCCAATACACCTTGATATAAAATTGGATCAAAATCTATTAATACTTTCCTGAGTTCGCGGCTACCAAGCTTGGCATGTGCAAAACTGTTACACCTTCGCTGTGACCTTTAAAATGACCTCAAGGTCACTAAATTCAAGTGGTGTCGGTAAATCTCAAATCTCCAGTCAATAAACCTTGGTACCAAATTTGAACAAAATCCATCATTTCTTTCTCGAGTTCTTTCAGTAAACAGAATGGGGAGTCATTTGAACAAGCGATTGTAGTTTTGAAATTGCGTTTTTGTGAAGTTTAATATCTAAGTTTGATTCTAGCCGACTTCTACCAATCTCAAACATAGCATATTTTGTTTCCTGAAGTTTGTGATGCATTTTATTGCAGATTTTACGTTTTTTGGGAGTACCAAGCCAAGATACAAAGTCTCACAAAATGGGGATCGTGAGGCTGCAACATAGCAAAACCAATTTGCTTGAGGCTGACAGATAATATGTAGAAAAATAAAACATAAAAACAGCTGCATTTGTATCATATTCTAGGTGAGGCTGACTACTATTTGAACGTCCCTCGTAGTTATACCCGAACACCCACCCACCTCTCCGACTCTACATGCATGCAAGTGTGTTAGATATACCCGTTAGAAACCCACCCCTACCCCACCCCACTTTATATGTATACATATCAAAACCTCAAAAGATATTTGCGAAAAGACATGATACAGAGGACAGTTTATATCGATTATATATCAGGACGAATATCATTTTCGTCATTTAGCTAAGATTTGTCAATTCATTCTTGGGTTATCGCGCTAACAATCTTTATATTGGCAAAACCCTCAGATTTTTGCTGTGACCTTGAAAATTATCTCAAGGTCACTCCATTTCACTTGTGTCGGTGAATCTCGCCAATATACCTTGGTACCAAATTTGAACAAAATCCATCATTTCTTTCTTGAGTTATCGCCCTAACAAGCTTATTTGATGTATGAAATGCAACGAAAAACAAACACCCGCGTATTTACGAGTGATTAAAACTGTTATTACAATTTACGTAAATATTTATTACATTTTACCGCAACGAAAATTATTACAATTTACGTCAATTTTTATTACAATTTGCGTATTACAATTTACGTCAATTTTATTACAATTTACGTTTTTATTACAATTTACGTCAAGTTTATTACAATTTGCTGCAAGTATTACAATTTGCGTTTTTATTACAATTTACGTCGTAACATCTGAGAGAGAGGGAGAGGGTATGGGCCGGTGGTAGGGTGTGCTAATAAAGCCTACCTGATCAGTAGGTAATATTGTTTATACTTTTTGTTATGGAAATTACATTGCAGTTTAAATAACAGACCTTAGATACATTGCTTATATACTTCCCATCAAAAGTTTAGACTCACTAGTGTAAATATAGCCTCTTATTTCAGGCAACTGTTCTAAACTGAATTTTGCAAAAATATTCCATACAGTTTAAATGTACTGTTTACACGTGAACTGATGTATTGAAAAACAAATTCGTAACATTGAAAAGATTATTGTCTTGAGTTCCATAAATGATAAAAACCAGTGACAATTGGCGAATTCGTAACAATACCTTACACCAACACGCAGCTGTTCACATGCACGATATTTGCGCATGCTCTTCAACGATGTGATGCAGTTGGTTCCCCCAAGTTAGTGAAGAAATCAATCTTCGATGTAACCACATACATGTATATACACACACATAACATATAGTGAGTGTTTTGAGTAAATCTAAACTTTTGATGGGAAGTATATATGACACACAAAGGGACAGTGCTAATTACAATAAAACACCGACATATGTGTTCACAAAAACATAAACTGGTATGTCCTTAATCTTAGTGCACAATTGTATGAGTTATCTGACTGATCATAGCTGCACAAATGTCATTAATTGTACTTTGAAAAAAGATGATTACAATGTATTAATGATTTCCGATGTAAATCACTGTTGTAAATGTGTAAACATGCACATACTTGGTATAACCTCTTTTTTATTCGGAATCCAGATATTATCCCATATGCAATACGGACGTTTTCTCAAATGTCACATACATAACTGTACACCTATTTTGATTCCATTTCTAGGGTGGATTATAGAAAATTCTTGTGATTGCAATTAGTTCATAAGCTTAGGTAACTACGCAGTTTCGATAATTACTGGTAGTTTACCACCTGACAGCATATGTTGCTCATGCGTTTTCATTTTCGCTTTTGCTTTTTGCTGTCTGATTTGTTATACAATATATAATAATGTTAATCACTTTGGCATCCCGGTATCGTGGAATATAATGTGTACTTATTAATTTATCAAAGTACCGAAACATATTATCTTATGCTTACAACACCTCACAATTTAATTCTGGACTTACAAAAGTCCAGAAACTCTCCGCACTGTGGACACTTTCTGACAAGGGATTCTTCAAAATTAAACATGCAGTTGTTATGAATATATGCTAAGGATGAAAAAATATATAAACTTTTTTTCCGAAACTGTAAATTTAAACTCGCTTAAACACTGGCCCATGGGCGAGAATGTATACTTTCGCTCAGAATTCATGGTTTGGAGGTTGTAAATGAATGAGTGTATGTTTATAAGCATCATGACACAAATTTCAACTCATTTTGACTTAATTCAGCTAATTAAGAGTGATATTAAAAAATCTCGCCCATGGGCGAAAATATTTAATTTTAATCAAGATACATGTTTTTTCCATGTTTTAAAGGTTGTAAATGATTGAAAGTATCTTTATAAGCATCATGACACGAATCTCAACTCATTTTGACTTAATTCGGCTAATTTAGAGCGATATTAAGAAATCTCGCCCATGGGCGGAAAACATTTTGGCCAATGGGCGAGAATATCTAATTTTACTCAAAATACATGTTTTTCCATGTTTTTTGAGGTTGTAAATGAATGAGTTATGTTTATAAGTGTCATGACACCAATTTCAACTTATTTAGACTTTATTCGACTAATGTAGTGCGATATTAAGAAATCTCGCCCATGGGCGAAAAACATTTTGGCCCACGGGCGAGAATCTTACATTTTACTTAAAATACATGTTTTTCCATGTTTTAGAGGTTGTAAATGAATTAAAGTACGTTTATAAGTATCATGACACAGATCTCAACTTATTTTGACTTAATTCGGCTAATTTAGAGCGGTATTAAAAAGTCTCGCCCATGGGCGGAAAACATTTTTGCCCATGGGCGAGAATATTTAATTTTACTCAAAATACATGTTTTTCTATGTTTTTGGAGATTGTAAATGAATGAGTGTATGTTTATAAGTATCATGACAAAAAAGAATTAAATTGTTTGGACTTATTTCGACTAATTTAGAGCGTAGAAAACATTTACAGAGAATATTTACATTTGCTCGAAATACATATTTTTTTTCATGCTTTGAAGGTTGCAAATGAATGAAAGTACGATTGTTAGTATCATGATATAATTTTTTGACTTAATTCGGCTAATTTAAAGCTCTATAACAAATATATCGGCCATGGGCGAAAATACTTAATTTTACTCAAAACTCAGTAATAAATGTCAGTCCACAATGGGCGAAACAGTTTGACCTACTGGCAAGCTAACTTAATTTCACAATTAATTTGTTTTGGTTTGCGAAAAGACACTTGACAAAATTATCTTTTCTATTTTTGAAAAAATAATGGTAATTGCTTTATTTTATCCTTTTGATCAAAGTTGGGTTCAAAAAAAAAAGAAATGAAAACAAATCACTGATGAAAACGATTTGAGTGTGAGTTAATATGTATCGTCACATCGCCACTATTTCAGCCATATTTTGACGTGAACCAACTAAATATTGATAAGGAATAAACGTATAGTATATAACCTGTCGTCAAGGGACATTAATATGTTAAGAATATCAATCAGATTTACACCTAGCATTTAATGTTGATATAATAGCACTATTTGGACAATTCACAAAATGAAAACAGGTTATAGACAGCCAGCAACTGAAGGTAGATCACCATGGGGACTTACGGTACTTTTGCGACCTGCGAGAACCCTAGAAGGACTTACATGGTCCCTTCATGGCGAGTGTGCACAAATTTAGTCATCACCTAAAAACACAAGTATCCTACTATCGTAAAACTGGTGTATCTAAATTTACTTCAAATGTTTTGAGATTTACGTACCCTCTCAAGAAGACAATACTTTTACACAGTCTGTTCAGCCTCCAAACTGTGTAAAATGGAATAACTCTAGCTACCAACAATGTCATAAAGAACATAATGGTGTCCCGGCATCAATACATCTTCAAGACTAAACGAATTGATAAATTATTCTAGGCCAATATTTGTACACAATTAATGAAATGTAACTGCAAGTTCAAGGTTCCTAAGCATGTACAATGCACATTTATCCTACCCCATGCAAGAATGTCTATCTCTGATTGATTCACGTGACCCTGAATAAATCATTTATACCCCGCCCCGTGGAAAAAACATGCATCCACGGCAGGTAGTGAACCGTGAAGCAGTTGTTCAAATCGACTAGTTCTTACCATGTGAGTAAAATATATGATTGAATTTCAGTTTGTTTTGATGCTATATGTACATGAAGAGAGATTTAAACATTCGTTAAGATAAATTCTGTGTACTATTGTGATGAGGGTTATACGGGGTTTTATGCGTCCCGTTTTATCCACCTAGCCGAAGGCATCAGCGACAATTTGGCTCGGCGGATAAAACGGGACGCATAAAACTCCGTATACCCCTCATCACAATTCTACAACTTATGATTATATTTAATTTGTCATTTTTGCGTATCCAGTTCTTGTGTATTCTGCTTTATTATATATGTACTGGTGATGTATTAATAAAAGCAATGCTTTGCTTGTTTACTAAACTAGATTCTCTGAGAATAACAATATGTTTAAACCACATGTTCAAAATTGAAATACAATATAAACATGCACACAATAGCTAAATTGAAAAGCACATCGTGCCAAACAAGGGTTTTAAGAGCATATACACATAACTGTCAATGTCTTTTACAGACTAATATGTGCACGTCTTGAGAAAGATCAAAGTTCCTATTCGTATCTCAGTAAACAGGGTAGTTCAATCACACATACATTGTATATACACATCAATTTTGCGTGACAAATAAGTAAATTCACACAAGAGAATTTTACAAAAGGTTGAAATTCAAGATTATTCATGTGCATATCTTGGTATATAAGGTTTTGCAATGCATCACCAATGTAAACAACAATATATTTACACCCTGATTTCACATGACAAAGGAAGTTTATACACATAAGAAAAATCTTGGTCCTGATAAGGTGAGTAACCCAAACAGAATTCCAATTGGTCAGTTCGACACCTTATAAAACAATCAGTTCGAGATTTCCTTAGAATGTGCGATATTTACGCGCGTTATGCGCAGTCAGTCTTTTCCATCAAAATACCCTCACGAGCACCTCTACACCTCACACCTAGTGTCACTTAAAGGTCACATGCAACCAAAAAATCAAACATAATTAAAACACAATTATCACTTATTCATGACATATAATATACATTGCTGGTTATGAAAAAACATATAAACAAAATTATAAGCGTACAATCGCAAATCAAAAGTGCAATATTGTGCACTTCGCTTTACTTCCCAAGAAACGAAGCAGCCGGGATACCGAACCCAGTCAGAGCGGGTGGGTGTGCACTCAAGTGTAACGGCTGGTTCATTTGCAGATGCCCTCACGGGTCATTGTGTGTGTATATATATAGATGTTGCTCATTTTTTGTGTATAACATTTTACAATCAACAGACATCATAACATGTCATGTGTTCAAGTATCACACCTGCCTGTCTGTGTAATTACATAATGTGACAGAGACCGAACTCGGGCCATAAATCAATGCATTTTGTTTATGGTGTATAGCCTGATTGGTGTTAAGCTCAAATTGCATGTGGTCAGTGATAGCAGCTGTGTATTTGACAAAGTAAACGAAGAACTTAAAGATTTAAGAGGTATTAAATTTCAACTAACGTTAAACATGACACTAGAGACACAACAGTCGAATGAAACAACTGAATACACCAATGTTTACTTCAGAGGTAATCAAGAAGTTACAACGCAACCAGACACTATCAACTCTTCTATAAACAGATCATTAGAAAAAATGCGAGAAACACTAGAACGTTACACTAATATGGGTTCTGGTTGGGTTGTTGACAAGATTAATATGGTCTACCTGGATATAGCAAACTATATACCGTTGAAAGGTGGATCGTACTTACCCCTTTCTGAGTATTTCAAGAAAAAACAAGCTATGGTTAACGTTAAAAACCGATACAACAATTGTATGAGGATAGCGATAAGATCTGCTAAATTTCCAGTTGAAAAACATTCCGATAGACTTTCCAGTTATCCAGAAGATGACGGGATCAATTGGGAAGGTATAGACGAACCCACCCCCATCTCTCAGATCCAAAAAATAGAACAACAGAATCAAGACTTAGCCATAAACGTTTTCGGACACGAAGGTAAAAACGTAATAGTACACAGGATAAGTCCTTTATTGTATAAGGATTGTCGTAAAATGATCAATATATTTATGATCCAACAAGGTGAAAAATATCACTACACATGCATAAAGAATTTCAGCCGACTGTTGTACAATCAATCGAAACACAGGGAAAAGAAACACTTTTGTGAAAGGTGCCTTCACGGGTTTTCTAGGGCTGATCTGCTTGATTCGCACAGGGTTGATTGCCTAGGTGTGGGGGAGACAGCCGTACGAATAGATATGCCGAGAGAAAAAAACGACATCTTGAAATTTATCAACCACAAAAATCAAATGCCAGTACCATATATTATCTACGCCGACTTCGAAGCTTTCATTAAACCAATAGACAGTAGCTCAATCCACTAATCAAAGTTTCACACAAAAAGTACAAGAGCCTGAAGCGTGTGGGTTCGGGTATGTGGTCGTTCGTTGTGAATGTCAAACTAACCCTCCCGTTGTTTATAGAGGACCACACGCGGCTGAAGAATTTCTAAAGCGTTTACAACACGAAGAGAAAAAGATTATTAAAAAACTATGTAACAAAACACCAATGCGTCTGACCCAAGCAGACCGGGAAGCCCACAACAAAAGCACACATTGTTATGTGTGCTGTAAACCTCTGAATGGTGATTCAGTTAGAGATCACTGTCACATTACTGGTAAATACAGAGGTGCGGCTCACAATGAATGTAACTTGAAGCTAAGAATTATAAGCATGTATGCATGGGTCTCTGCTGAAACTATGTTGTTGTTAGAAAGCTGAGAAGTTGAACTCTTTTGTTTACGACAGTTTATACATGTAAGCAGCTTGACTCAAACGTGCCATCGCACGAATAAACGTTTGTTTCAGTCGATGTCGGTACATTTTGACGAGACAAAATGAGTCTAATAGCGTGGTTGTTGACAGGCATTGCAGAGTTAATGCGCATGTCAGGAAGTCATTGTTTGCCAGCAGTTCTAATGCTTATCGATAGGAAATCTAGCCCAAAGGTACGAAGTTTGGAAAAATTCGTGGATATAATATTTTCGAGGTTGCGTTTCTAACCTCGAAAACCTCGAAAATTAGATACCTCGAAAATTTCCCGGTATACGGTATATTATGATACTGAAAGTGTAATCGGCGGGATATGGTGATTGTGTATACTCTTATTCTACCGACCTTCACCTCAGAGAAATTGCCAAATACACTCCCATTTTAAGATAGAGAAGAAGCCAGAAATGCCGATTATTACCGTTGTCGTTCTGCGTGATTTTGCGTCAGTCATGGCGTCACGCAGCACAGAAACTTGACAGTTTCGTGTAACACATCACATTCCTGTATTGTATCAATTTTAATTTCCTATTTCTTGCTACTATGCTCTTTCCATGCAAATGGGTGTCTGAAAATTTGCGAAAATGCTACACAGTGTAAAGTCTGAAATTTTCTTTGTTTACATTTCAAACAGGTGTTGTCTTTCGAGCACAGCAGTTGTTTCCACCCCCAATATCTTTCGTTTCATCTTATCTAGACACTTGGTATTGGTGCCAAAAAGACCAGTTGTAATTAGAATCTAAATGTATGAGGAATTCAGTAGGGCTGGGACGAGTAGGAAACAATGGAATCGAGTACCCGCATGTACGTACCCGAATCGGAATCGAGTACCCGGAAATGTAAGAAATACATTCGGGTCAACTTTCTGAATATTCAATCACGATTTGACAGAGATTATTGTAGAAAACTTGAACAGTTGGTAATAAGACATTAAAACTGACCCCAAGCTATTTAATTTACGTCTGTTTAACCAATATAGAGAGTAACACCATTACTTACACTCCTCGTTATAACAACGAACGTTTTGTTCCTGCTGCTACTGTAACTTAACTACTCACTGCTCATGCACAGATAAATTACAGTCATTAAAACTATGCTCCATTAATTGGACAATGCCAATGATGTACAAACCCGTGAATTTCCGGGTTAAAATATGGATCGTCAGTAACCCATGCTTGTCGTATGAGGCGACTAAAGGGATCGGGTGGTCAGGCTCGCTGACTTGGTTGACATATGTCATCGGTTCCCAATTGCGCACATCGATGCTCATGTTGTTGATCACTGGATTGTCTGGTCCAGACTCGATTATTTACAGACCGCCGCCAAATAGCTGGAATATTGCTGAGTGCGGCGTAAAACTAAACTCACTCACTCACTCACTCAATGATGTAAATGTGTGTTACGTCAAAAATGAAAAAGACAAGCTATTGTCTGCCCTTGTCATTACAGAGCTCTCTCCCTTTCCGGATACTCGATTCCTAGAAATAGGACTCGATTCCAGGTGTACCCGACCCGGATTCGAGTACCCGAGTACCCGTCCCAGCCTTAGAATGCAGTGATTCGTGAATATGAAATACAAGTGATGTAATTGGCGTTTCAATACCGGCCTTCGCGAAACGTGATTTTGTAAACACTATCCAATAGGGCGCAAAGTGCACTTGGGCGTTCGTGTGAGTGTATTTATGAAAACATCTGAACACGATTCCAGGCTTATCGGCAACGTTTCAGAATTATTAGTGATTTTATTAAAACTGATATCATTGTTAATTAATATGCTATTTTGAAAGTCTATACTCCAAGTAATTATCCGATTTTGTTTTAATATGTCCGTCTGGCATCCCTTCCCATAGATGGATTTTAATTATATTTTTACTAATCATTTCAGCAATAGGCCTAATTTCTTTTTCATTCTTCGAATGTTTTAATTGAAGCAAATAATCTTTTAAAAATGCTGTATTAATTGATGAAAACTTAGTTAGCATAAACATTGCTCTCGCAACTGATGTGTAGGAAAATAAACATAACATTATTATGTATCTATTTCTGTTGTGAGTGATATGCAGGCCTACTTCGTAGTCACTTTGATTAAATGTTATATTTGAATATCGAAACCTTTTTGTCACAGCGAACACAACACTATCTCTTGTCATATTACACGATAATATTTGGAATTTTTAACTTATTTTATAACAATATCTGAATGCTAATGTTATACACTGATAGGTTCATATAAGGAATACTATGGCACAATAGAATTTCTGTGCCGAATCGTTGCAGCGTTCTATAATACACTTATGAAATATAATATATGTTTTCCGACCGTGAAGTCATTAACAAGAATTATGCATTTTCTGCAGTCACTTGTGAATTGAACTAAATGAAGGTTCATCTGATTAATGAGTATCGAGGAAATTATGTTCATCTATAAATGAGACGCAGCTTCATGTTTTTCAAGACATCTTTCCGGAATATGCGTCTGTGAAGGCGTTCAGATAATGACGATTTTGCACAGTATTATTCATGAGATTCTTGTCAAAAGTAAGGTCGGATAATAGATCGATTTTATTCAGCAGTGTTGGTCCTGGGGCCTATAGTACGATTACAGTTTGATTAATTGCACGTGGTGCTAGTAACATATTAAGTTTCTATTGGTATTGAATGCATATTTCAGATAAAAGCTATGGTATTAATTACACAACATGTATATTGTTTGATGTTACAAGATTTGGCAATGTGCGTTCATACATTACAATTTTGACAGACTTGGCAAATAATTAATAAATGATATTGATAGCATCTTCACGACTTGGCCATACAGTCATGACAATTTAAGGAGTGAAAAGTGAGCGATAGGTCTTGTGGGAATTCAAAGATTCATTAAGACTGTAGCCGTCTAAGCGTAACTCTGTGTGTAATATTTATACATTTTCTATCCACTGACAACATGCTTCTAATATTAATATTATTTTCATGGATTCATCATATTTTATCTATAGCTGTGCTATAGTTTTTCATTGAAATGTCTTTTCTGTTGCTGGAATTGAAGTAAGTCCCACACAGAGCTGGGATCATATGTCTTTGAAATATAAATTATGCAAACGGCTGGAACCTTGTGTTCCAATACAAAACGTTCGTAACGCTACGACATTCGCATGACTATGATAAACTATAGAGTTGGCCTCAACCATTGACTGGATTACATTCTTTTCGTCAGCAGAGAAATTTCGACTTCTCTTTTTCCTTGGGGTGCAGGCGACAGTATGCGTTTCCATTTTTGGTAAACCGGAAGTAAACAGAAAACGGAGCTATGGGATATATGGAAGCTGACCAGTGACGTTAACCACACTGTTAAACTTTGACGGCGACGTTAGCTAACGGCATGACTAACCATGTTCTGAACAACGCATATTTAACGTTCGGTTACCTAACGGCCGGTTAAGGATTTAACCGGCCGTTAGGAGTTAACCGGCGGTTAAGATAACCGAGTATTGAACAACCGGGACCAGATAGATAGTTAGTTAACCAACTAAGTACGTTTCCACGAACACCATCATTTTCTAATTTGTGCAATAAACCTTTATGCCATGCCCTGTAAAAATCTTTTGAAATATCACAAAACAGCATACAGTAAAGGTGGTGATTATCTAGGACTGAGCATATATTATGATAAATGTCTATGTTGAGATGTAGTAGAATGACTAGCAGTAAAACCTGACTGGAATTTACTTAAAATGTTATGTTCATGGAAATTGTCGTGCACATGCTTTACCATTATTCTTTCAAGGATTTTTCAAAGGATAGGTAATATTAAACTAATAGGTCTGTAATTAGTTGGGAGGGATGCATTTCCTTCTTTCAAAATAGGAGTAACATTACCCGTTTTCTACAATGTAGGAAATACAGTCACTCAGTGATATATTATACAACAAACAAAGAGGTTCAGCTATAGATGTACAAATTCGTTTACCCCTCTCATGTTAATGCCATCAGGTCCACTAGATTTGTTTGCTGGTAAGGTATTATCAGATACCTCCTTTTCGGTTACAATGACATTTGTTATACATTATATATACAAAATATTCATTTAATGTTTGAGCTTTATCCAAATCTGTAAAACCTGAAGGTATCCCAGAATCATCAGTGACAAGAAGGGGAAGGGATGGCCTAAAAGTCGGGCCAAGAAAAGTCGGGCCGGGCCGGGCCACCGGGTAATACTAAAAATGGATTGCAGAATATTAAAACGAAACCTGCACATTTGGGTCGATACACTTCCTGCCTTCACAAATGCATAGTTTGATTGAAAATGTATAGTTAATGGTGAAAACACCCACACAACAACAATGACTACATACCGAGATTCCCGTAAAAAGACACCGTCTTGTTGTTATGTGTTTTCCTTGATATGTCTATGGGGGAAGGTTGCTTACTTCTCTCAGCTCGTGACATCCGGGGGTCCTGAGCAGGAAGTGACAGTGTTTTGACTGCTTTTCTTTCCTTAATTAAGATATTGGGGTTCCCTAATTAACCTTTATTGTCTCAGGCTGAATCAGCACAGGATGTTTATGTTAAAGAGACGTGGATATCGGCGAGTGTCAATGGGCAAATACGACATGATTATGTATATTAAAAGAAATGTTTGAAATCACAAAATTTTGTAATATGTTTTAAAAAATTAAACAAAGTATGCATTCACAGACACAAAAATTCTTATGTGTTTTCATTGTAAATAATACCAGCCCAAATCAGATAGCCAGTGCGTATGCATATGCTTATATTTACTAATACACATGAAACACAAAATGGTATTATATATCTACCTAAATACCACTTCATAAAGTAAAGAAAAAGTGAAGCCCCATTCTCTCTCCATTCCCAACGATTTAGGAAAATAAAGTCCTCGGAAAACAAAATCCGCAATCAAAAGTGTTTAGTCTCTGTTCAGCCCGACTTGGTCCGTGCTGTCAAAAACACCTTAAACCTCACACATGTATCCTGATTGCTGTCTATATCTCTAGAATAGAGTTACCGGTATATCTACCTAAGTACGTCTTTATAGAGTCTCAAAGCGTTGTATTTGAAGCAAACACCTTGCTTAAAGTGAAGCCCTATTTTCTATACATTCTCAACAACCACACAGTATCACAGTCATGCTTTCGGTCCGGCTTGGCCCGTGCTCTCAAAAACAACTTAAACCCCACACATATGTCCTGATTTGTATTTAATTCAATAGATTAGTATTATATCTACCTAAATATCACCGTGTGATGTTACAAAATGCCACATGTAAAGATAACTGGTTCGTTAAAGTGAAGCCCTTCTCTCTCTCCATTCACAACATAGCCTCAATTAAAATTGTTTAGTCTCTGTTCGGCCCGACTTCGTCCGGGCTCTCAAAAATTAACCTAAACCTCACACATGTATCTTGAAATGTGTTTATATCCATAGATTAATACTATTTCTACGTACATATCACTTCACAGAGTCTCAAAGCGTAGTATATGAAGAAAAACGTTGCTGAAAGTGAAGCTATCTTTTCTATATATTCTCAACAAATACACAGTATCACAAGCGTTCGGTCCGGTTTGCCCGGGCTCTCAAAAACAACTTAAATCGAACACATATGTCCTGATTTGTGTTTAATTACATAGATTAGTATTATATCTACCTAAATATCACCGTGTGATGTTACACAATGCAACATGTAAAGATAACTGGTTCGTTAAAGTGAAGCCCTTTTCTCTCTCCATTCACAACATAGCCTCAATCAAAAGTGTTTAGTCTCTGTTCAGCCCGACTTGGCCCGTGCTGTCAAAAACAACCTTAACCTCACACATGTATCTTGAAATGTGTTTATATCCATAAGTTTGTATTATATCTACCTAAAAACGTCTTTATAGAGTCTCAAAGCGTAGTATTTGAAGCAAACACGTTGCTGAAAGTGAAGTCCTATTTTCTATACATTCTCAACAAAGACACAGTATCACAAGGTTTCTGTCCGGCTTGGCCCACGCACTCAAACGCACCTTAAACCTCACAGATGTATCTTGAAATGTGTTGAAAGCAATAGATTGGTCTTATATCTACCTAAATACCTCTTTATTGAGGCTCAAAGCTTTGTACATGTATTTGAATCTAACACGTTGCTTAAAGTGAAGCCCAGTGTTCAATCCGGTTCTGTGCGGGCTAATGAAATTAATACACCTGTTAATTTCACCTGTAACCTGCTTGCTTAATTGCCCCTTGTCTAATTGCAATCAGAGCCGGATTGAACACTGGGCTTCACTTTAAGCAACGTGTTAGATTCAAATACACGTACAAAGCTTTGAGCCTCAATAAAGAGGTATTTAGGTAGATATAAGACCAATCTATTGCTTTCAACACATTTCAAGATACATCTGTGAGGTTTAAGGTGCGTTTGAGTGCGCGGGCCAAGCCGGACAGAAACCTTGTGATACTGTGTCTTTGTTGAGAATGTATAGAAAATAGGACTTCACTTTCAGCAACGTGTTTGCTTCAAATACTACGCTTTGAGACTCTATAAAGACGTTTTTAGGTAGATATAATACAAACTTATGGATTTAAACACATTTCAAGATACATGTGTGAGGTTTAAGTTGTTTTTGACAGCACGGGCCAAGCCGGGCTGAACAGAGACTAAACACTTTTAATTGTGACTATATTGTGAATTCGAGTGAGAAAAGGGCTTCACTTTAACGAACCAGTTATCTTTACATGTGGCATTTTGTAACATCACACATTGATATTTAGGTAGATATAATACTAATCTATGGATTCAAACACAAATCAGGACATATGTGTGGGGTTTAAGTTGTTTTTGAGAGCACGGGCCAAGCCGGACCGAAAGCATGACTGTGATACTGTGTGGTTGTTGAGAATGTATAGAAAATAGGGCTTCACTTTAAGCAAGGTGTTTGCTTCAAATACAACGCTTTGAGACTCTATAAAGACGTACTTAGGTAGATATACCGGTAACTCTATTCTAGAGATATAGACAGCAATCAGGATTCATGTGTGAGGTTTAAGGTGTTTTTGACAGCACGGACCAAGTCGGGCTGAACAGAGACTAAACACTTTTGATTGAGGCTATATTGTGAATGGAGAGAGGAAAGGGCTTCAATTTAACGAACCAGTTATCTTTACAAGTGGCATTTTGTAACATCACACATTGATATTTAGGTAGATATAATGCTAATCTATGGATTCAAACACAAACCAGAATACATGTGTGGGGTTTAAGTTGTTTTTGAGAGCCCGGGCCAAGGCGTTCCGAACGCTTGTGATACAGTGTCTTTGTTGAGAATATGTAGAAAAGATAGCTTCACTTTCAGCAACGGTTTTTCGTCAAGTACTACGCTTTGAGACTCTGTGAAGAGACATTTAGGTAGATATAATACTAATCTATGGATTTAAACACAAATCAGGATAAATGTGTCAGGTTTAAGGTGTTTTTGACAGCACGGGCCAAGTCGGGCTGAACAGAGACCAAACACTTTTGATCGAGGCTATGTTGAAAAATGAGAGACAAGGGCTTCACTTAAACGGAGCAGTTATCTTTACATGTTGCATTTTATAACATTACAAAGCGATATTTAGGTAGATATAATACCAGTCTATGGAATTAAACACAATTCAAGATACGTGTGTTACGTTTAAGTTGCTTTTGACGGCTCGAGCCAAGCTGGGCGGAAAATTGTGGCCGAGATAATGTTGAGAGTGTGGGGAAGAGATCGTATCATTTAAATGTGGGCGTGCTTTAAATACTATGAATAGTGAATTTATGGGGTGGTATGTGATTGGATATAGATGTAAAAACATTTTCGGGCCGACGGAAATGTGTATCGGAATTGGCTTAAGTATTTATACGTTTTAAATCCCGTTTCGTTTAACGATTCCACTTTTAGACGTAACCACGGTCAACCAGTTCACAGGCTTCTCGTCTTCCTGGATTTTAGCCGATTTACTCGTAATAAAGTTGTTATGGTACGCGTTTGTGGCTTCCGATTGATCATTATTGTCATTAGTGTATGTTGCATTGATTAATTGTAGGCATGGTTTTCGTTAATGGGTTTATTAGCCAATAATAGATTTGGCCCGCCTTGGCCCGGCCCGGCCGACTTTTAGGCCATCCCGAAGGGGAATGGGTCCCGACGAAATAGTAACAACCTGATTGAGTAGACTGAAGTGATAAATAGTTATCAAAAATAGATTAAAAGTTTCCCTTGGCTATTCTTTTCAGATTATTTACTTTATTCCTTTGCTTTTTGTATTTAAATAGCTCAGAAGTATTGAGGGATCGAAATGCTTTTTTCCTTAGACGTTCTCATTTCTTTTAAGTATGTTACGAGGGGCGTTGAAAAAGTAGTCAAACTAACTATATTCTCGATGTCCAATATTTGAAAAACAGCTTCCATTTTATTTTGAAGGAATCATTAGCAAAATCATATCCAAAATTCAATGTGGGTAATGTGGTTAACGAGATATTAGTCATCACAACATTGGGGTATTATGTTTCTTGCAAATTTGCAGAAAATGGAAAACGATCTCCCATTTGGTATCTAGTAATAGTAATAGTCCGCTTATATGGCGCTCACATCCAGGCACATTGCCTGCTCACAGCGCTACGTACATTACTATCCCTGATCATAGGACACTATCGTAGTTTCCGATACTTTTTCAACTCCCTGGGGACTGTACAGCCATGCTGCCTGTTAGGCGCAATGAACTAAACACTCACATTGCCAGCACATACTCACGGGTACCCATTTTACAGCTGGGTGAACTGAGTTAGTGTAGATCTAAGTATCTTGTCCAAGGATACTACGCAAATGTGCCCCATCTCGGGACCCGAACCTACGTGCCTCCTCGAAACAGGCCCTTCAGCGTGATAGGCAGACGCCTTACAACTGCACTATTGCGCTATCTCTTGGATAATGGTATACCCTCAGATAGTATCATATAAAATATGTTCAGCATAATATTGGATGACTTCCCGTAATCATCAACATTCAAAGATTTGGATTGCTTGATTTACATTTAGACGGGGACTGAGGACACCCTCATTTTAAATTTTCAAAAACATTGTGTCCAGATATACAACATATTGAGAGCTGACACTTGTGTGACCATTCAGTATTTAGTTTGGACCCTTGACACCATGTATGAATAAGTGAAAACTTTAGGATGAGCTATATCCTTATGATGACGTCAACTGAAAGGGGGTGGGTAGTGTCTCCAAAACAAGCCCTTTCAGTAAACATGAAGGGGGAGTCACTTGAACAAGCGATTATAGTTTAAAATTGCTTTTTTGTGCAGTTTAATATCTAAGTTTGACTTTTACCAACATACAACATGTTTTTTGCATATTTTGTTTCAATTGGTGCAGGGGGGATTCCCGCCAATACACCTTGTTATAAAATTGGATCAAAATCTATTAATTCTTTCCTGAGTTCGCGGCTACCAAGCTTGGCATGTGCAAAACTGTTACACCTTCGCTGTGACCTTTAAAATGACCTCAAGGTCACAAAATTCAAGTGGTGTCGGTAATTCTCGTCAATAAACCTTGGTACCAAATTTGAACAAAATCCATCATTTCTTTCTCGAGTTCCTTTCAGTAAACCGAAGGGGGAGTCATTTGAACAAGCGATTGTAGTTTCAAATTGCCTTTTTGTGCAGTTTAATATCTAAGTTTGATTCTAGCCGACCTCTACCAATCTCAAACATACAAAAATGTTTCTTGCATATTTTGTTTCCTGAAGTTTAATTTGAGATGCATTTCATTGCTAGTCAGCTAGGCTATTCCATTTGTCCGAACCACAACATTCGGAGACAGATCATTTAGCAGACCGGGTGGTGTACTCTGGAATTGATTACCTGAAAATGTCAGAAAACGGAGGACAGTAAGAGATTTTATATCGATTATATATCAAGACGAATATCATTTTTGTCATTTGGCTAAGATTTGTCAATTCTTTCTTGGGTTATCGCGCTAACAATCTTTATATTGGCAAAACCCTCAAATTTTTGCTGTGACCTTGAAAATTATCTCAAGGTCACTCCATTTCACTTGTGTCGGTGAATCTCGCCAATATACCTTGGTACCAAATTTGAACAAAATCCATCATTTCTTTCTTGAGTTATCGCCCTAACAAGCTTATTTGATGTATGAAATGCAACAAAAAACAAACACCCGCGTATTTACGAGTGATTAAAACTGTTATTACACTTTACGTAAATATTTATTACATTTTACCGCAACGAAAAGTATTACAATTTACGTCAATTTTTATTACAATTTGCGTATTACAATTTACGTCAATTTTTATTACAATTTACGTTTTTATTACAATTTACGTCAAGTTTATTACAATTTGCTGCAAGTATTACAATTTGCGTTTTTATTACAATTTACGTCGTAACAAGGCACCTGATTGGATAAAAAGCCAGCCAATTGAGGTAATAAAATCATCGCCCTAAGCGATGTATACCCACCAGGGTATAGTGGAGAGTGATCGTAACGTATACCCTGGAGATTATCGAGGAAGTAAGAGAGATAAAGTGCTATTCTATTGGGACAGCTAGGGACACTTGAGAGGACAAAGAGGCACCTCATCGCCCTTTGTTCACCACTGAACCTTTTAATCCCTCGAAACAAGCACCTCACAAGATCTGCCAACACCGCAGACAAGACGTAACTGATACTGGTAGCAAGAGCGAGTGCAGCTTAATAAGGCGTGTTAGCTTGCGTAATACTGCTTTCTTTGTCAGGCTCTTTTGGTGATAAGAATAATGAGTTCACGTGGACGTGCAGCACATTGAATAATCGGATGATATACTCCAGTAGAAAAATCATATAACTATATAACTATATATATACTGAGTCAATAAAGAAACTTCACATTCTTTCATCAGGGCACTATAAAAGAACAAGAGATGGTAAGATGGTTAAATTGTTAT
The DNA here is from genome assembly GCF_003918875.1 of Haliotis rubra. NCBI lineage: Eukaryota > Metazoa > Mollusca > Gastropoda > Lepetellida > Haliotidae > Haliotis > Haliotis rubra. The sequence goes on along the minus strand of NW_025765002.1, from coordinate 154,841 downwards.
TATTTCATTGCTGAGATCTGTGTGATGTACTCGATACACTGACAGTGCCATAATCAGTTCCATTAAGCTACACCGCCGTTCCAAAACTTGGGTATACAGAATGTCAAGTCACAAGAATAAAAATGCGAAATTTCTCAGTTCAATATCGTGTATGGCCGCCCCGCGCATTCACCACTGCCAAACACCGTCTCCTCATCGACTGCCTGATGCTTGTGAACAAGTGGTTGGGGATTCTGCGCCATTGCTCTTGCAAGGCAGCGCCAAGTTCCTGCAAATTCTGAGGTTGGTTCCTAAGACCACAAAGCCTTCTCCCAAGTGCATCCCAAACGTGCTCTATTGGATTAAGGTCAGGGGACCTCGATGACCAGTCCATGACGTTGATTCCGGCGTTTTGAAGGAAATTTCGTGTCAACATCGCGGTATGCGGCCGAGCATTATCATGCTGGAACTGTAGACCTGGGCCATGAGCCTCCATGAAAGGAACGAGTTCAGGGGTGAGCACCTGGTCGCGGTAAGCAGCAGCTGTGAGGTTTCCACGGATGACCAGAAGTCGGGAACGGTTGTTCCCACAGAAAGCACCCCACACCATGCAACTTCCGCCCCCGAATCTGTCGACTTCCTGTACACAACATTGGGCATACCGTTCACGACGTCGTCTCCTGACTCTATGCCTGCCGTCCGCGAATCTGAGGGTAAACCTGGATTCATCGCTAAAGACGACTCGATTCCAGTCTCTCTGGGTCCATCGGAGGTGACGTTGGGCCCACAGCAGACGTTGACGTTGATGAAACGGCGTCAATATTGGCCCACGATATGGACGTCGAGAATGGAGATTGGCAGCCCGCAACCAATTTCGAATGGTCTGTGAGGACAGTCGACCTCTAAACATCTCAGCCCTGGTTCGTGTAGCCGGCAGAAATCTGTCACGTAGGTGACGTAGGACGATTTGACGGTCTTCTGCTCGTGACGTCACACGTGGACGACCCGACCTTGGGCGATCAGAAGTGGTGCCAGTTTGTTGTAGACGATCTCGCAAGTCATACACAGTACGACGGCTGCATCCCATTGCTCTTGCGACGTCAATAACCGATCTTCCTACTTGCAACATGCCAACGGCACGGCACGTTCACGTTGCACATTTGACAATCGTGGCTTTTCAAGTACCGTTAGAACTGTGGTTTAAAAGTGTTTTTTTTTCAATTCTTGAGGCCAATGCAAACACGTGCATATGAAGAAAACTTCGATGCGAAGATCACGTGATCGACTGCACGTGCAAAACCTGATTTGGCACTAACGTCATTTGCACGACGAATGGATGGGTTTGAGTGGGTTTTGCTAACGTTTTTTCTAGAGTCGAAAGATAGGGATCCCATTTCGGATACATAGATGTATCATCAGAGAAAAATTATTCATTATTTTTCAAATTACATTTTGTGAAGTTTCTTTTTTGACTCAGTATATATATATATGTAACTATATATCTATATCTATATATATATATATATATAAATATATATAAAACTATATATATATATATTTCTGCGGATCTGAGTAGACCATATCAGATTAATGTCTATTAATATATCGCTCATCTCCTACGTATATACGAGATATTAAGTACTACGTAGGGGATAATTTGTCCTACGTAGGAGAAAATATGCAGACAGACAGACAGACAGACAGACAGACAGTTTTATTCAGTAAAAGGCCACTGGCCCATAATACAGTCAAATGCGTGATCACACATCACATGAATGGTACACAATGATTTATAAAAATGTTCTGCTCTTCATTCTAATTTGTACAGTATATAAGAATAAAGAAACATTCTTAATCATATCGACATTTGCAGATTGCATAATATGGATAAAGTTGTTTATCGTCGGCGGCTTACTTAAATATTTCCCAATATATTTCCCTCGAATATCAGAGAAACATTCACAAATATACAAAATATGCCACTCATCTTCAACAACATTAATACCTTTGGATTTACAAAATAAACAAAATCTTTCATTAGAAGCAATATTTTCATATCTCCCAGTCTCTATTGCTAGATTAAAGTTTCCGCATCTAAATTTTGAAAGGGCAGATCTCAAATTTAAATAAATATTACAATTTAAGTATTTTTCTACATCTAACAGAGTCTTATACTGACAATAATAAACAGTTTTATGTGAATTTTCAGTGGAAGAATACCAGGATTGCTTTAAATTATCGGTCAGTCTTTGTTTAAAAAAGAAACATAAAATACTTGACATTACCAATATCCTGACTGACCCATGCATAGCCAAAACCATAAGTAAATAAAATATGTTTAACATTAGTTACCCAAGTTACACGTCCAACATCATCTAATGATTTCAGCATTTTGTAACAGTGTTTTGGGAGTCTGTTTGGGGGTAAGTACAATAAATGACACCAATATTTGATAACCTTAGTCATATATACAATTTGTAAAGGGAGTCTACCACATTCTCCAAATACCACATTATTACAAGTTGATTTACCAACTTTTAAGAAATACTTACAAAATTTAATTTGTACAGACTCAATACAGTTTACAATAACTGGTGCCCCAAACTTCAGCTGGAGAAAATATGCCTTACGTAGGAGATATTAAGTCCTACGTTGGAGATAGTGAGACCAAACATTTTTTTCACCGTGGCCCTACTACGCTTCCGTAGTACTAAACCCTAACTTGAAACTCTACATATTACTGTAAAAAGACAGTTATCATGAACATAGAACCGTTCATAGAGAACCGTTCTCTGTCAAGTTTGTACAGGAGGTGGTGCGCGTGTAAACGTATGAAGTAATATCCGTTACATGTTCAACACGAATGGCCTTATGAATTAGCTTCACAATATCATCTGCGACTGAATATCTTCGATATTCACTGCGCGATCAAAGGTAACAAGAGTTTTTAAAACTCCCAGCGTTGTTGAGTGAGTGACTCAACATGGAGTTATGCATAAACACCATACAGGGCATTGATTAGATTCATGTTCCCAAAGGAAAGACCAGCACGAACAAAACACAGGCGTTCACTACACGCTCTCGCTTTATGAGATATACGACGACAGATGGTTGTTGTCACAACATGTACTCAGTGAGTGTTCAATAGCAAAAAAACAGTCAGTAGTTTACAAACTAAATTAAAAAAAGCAAGGTTTCTTTTTATCCACTATTATGTATCATTTAACATGTGTTAAGTTGTAGAAACGCTACACTTCAAAGAGTAAATAAGCACAAGAACTTCCATTTGTTTTCCGTTGTCAGATCACATAATGCCAATATCATCGCTGGGCGTGGGACGGGAAGTGACTGAAAAGCAAATCAGCTCGGAATACTTTCTGTGTTTCAAAGACAGCTAGTTACATTAATGGCTGGTGTAAAACACATAATGCCAATGTCATCGCTGGGCGTGGGACGTGAAGTGACTGAAAAGCAAATCAGCTCGGAATAGAAGCTGTGTTTCAAAGACAGGTATTTAACATGAAAGACTAGTGTAAATTTTGCAGTAATGACTTTTTAATAACGATCGAAATTGGTTGACCAATATGAATAATCTCTCCATATATGCCTATGAGTATGAAGTCAGGTACATGTAATGCCTTGCAAATGGTATTATTGATAAATATAACTTGACAAACGTTCAGCCATTATTTGGGCTGTGGGGTAGTCAAGTGGTTAAAGCGTTCACTCGTCACGCCGAAGACCCGGGTTCGATTCCCCAAATGGTTACTATGTGTGAAGCCCATTTTAGGTGTCCCCCGCCGTGATATTGCCGGAATATTGCTAAAAGCGGGTAAAACTAAACTCACCCACTCACTTCATTATAACCGACACTGTCCATGTATTTCATGCAGCCCCGACTATTTTGCCGTCGACCATGTCCGTGTATGAACCATGCAGAGACACATACACATTGCATGTTACAATAATGTCAGTAAAAGCTGATATCATCTAAATGCGTTTTCATGCAAGATTAAAGAGTTACAATGCCTTTAAGGAGATATGCAAATAAACGATAAGAAGGAATCTCGTAGCATGCTGTTACTCTGTAATCAACGAGTGAGCGAGTGAGTGTGGTTTGCGCCGCTTTTTGTAATATTCCAGCAATATCTCGGGGGTGGCCTCACACATTATGCAAATATGGGAATGGAACCCGGATCCACGAGCGAACCCTTTAACCACTAGCCAAGCAAACCGACCCTCCATGATCAACGAGGCCACGTGACCAGAACATAATTTGTTAAACATCAAGCACATTCCTATGGTTGTCTTCATATATGGACACAGCAGATAATTTCATATATGCTTTCATTCGGAAAGTGAAGTATGTGTATATATAAAATTTTATTTTCTAGCATTGCCATTGAAAAACATAGTTTTATTACTTCATTTTTAAAACTGTTTCTGAAGAGAGAATACAATGCAACCATTCTGAATAACACATATAGGATTCAGATTTAAGATTCACAAATCTTAATGGAGACGGGAAGCTATATGAGGACCTTAGGAGAACGCATAACTTGTCAGTTGACACGATTTATCATCAATTAAGATCTTACCGGACCCGAGCAGGGCAAGGTCGAAGGGCCCGCCAACTGGTCTTGTATACGAAAGTTGAGGCGTCATGGGTGACCAGCGGGGTCATGCATCCTCATTAAGATGGGGGACGGGACGGTGAGAAAGGTGGCCAACAGCACTTCGATGAAGTGTGCAAGTCTACTAAACTCAAGGTGGTGATTAGTCTGAGTCAAGACAAATGAATACTATTACAGTCATGAGATAACTTGTTTGAAATACCCATAATGCCCTTGCACGATCTCATGTACAGTTACTGTCGATAGTCATCATGACTCCATTCTTTACATATGTTAACATCAGTATAACTGTGCATAAAACTGTGTTCTTTACAGTAACATTGCGCTTTTGCAGAGATTCACATGTGATGTAAATCAACAATTTATATGATTTAGATAAATATGATAATATGTGCTCATGAAGTTGTCAATGCCTCCCTTCACGTCTTCACTCAGTGACACGCACCGCCAGATGTTAACGGTGAACGCGCTGCGAATGTTGTGAAGCACGTGCACGTGAGTGTGTGGGATGCACGAGCAGTGTATCCGTGCTCTACATGCTATGTAACGGTTCTGTCTACTACAGACAGACAACACGTACTTATAATAGATCGTCCATACAAGTAAACTGTGAGCTTCCTCCGATGATAACGAATCCCAGTGTACCAACTTGATTTTTATGCATACTACGATTTTGCTTGCTTGGTTCCTCATTTCATTAAAATGCACATACGAATACACATTTGTTTGCATCTCTAACCAGGTGTAATCTTGAATACGAGTGGACGTTGCTTAGCATAGCATTGACTATATGCATAATACGTTGTGTAGTATATGTGCAACATATACAGTATTGCAGTATGCATATTACAGTAAGGGCTGGACAGAAGGGCAAACAATATCGGTCTGTGACTGTGATACAGACTGGGACAAGGTATGGACAACCAACAATTTGGACAACAGACCATTGTTTGGGTCTTTTAATTGTAAATATGATTCAAATAGCTTAACCTAGATTTCGATATCCTCGAATGTACATTTAGTTGAAACTGGAAAATATACATTTAACCCGAGACAAGAACGAATGTTTACATATAATTCAAAAGTATGACAGCACGAGTATCCATTTTGTCTTTTGTCTTCTACCCGTCCCTACTAGACGAACAACTGGTCTCTGAAATGAACATATTTTACAGAAAAAAAAGTTCATAGTAAAAAAGAGAAATATAATAAAAAAGGAGCCCTGAGACATTCTCCTGAAGCTGTGGAAATCTAGACTTGCCACATTTTCTAGACTTGCGTGGACTTGGATATATTTGCTTCAGGGTCTGTATGACAGACTACGTCCCTACATACGCTCAATCACAAGTGTCTCCAGGTCACGGAGAATCATTGGTGTAGGGGCTCGTATTGCAATTCTCGTGCGTTTGCATGTGTTGTTGACGCGGCATGGACACCTTGTAACATCACTATTTGATTATGATTCACAAACACATGCTCATGATATGGTCGGAATCATGCCACGGATTAGCAGATATTTATCATGAAAACAGGTTCTTATGTAGGTGGCTTGAAACTTGCTTTTACAAAGGCCAATAGATTCGATCACAATACTTTTCGTTTTACAACTTCTTTTCTCTTAACATGCTGACCTCAAAACTGATTTAAATTCTAATCGCTGATTAAAGAGTAAGACAATCAACAGTATGCCAAATTATCGTTACCATGACAACCCTTTGATATTTCACTTATGTAAGAGAGTAATAAATACGATGCTAGGTATGGCAGTACTACTGCAGCTGATAGTGTCTGTCGTAAATTTTAATAAGTTGCTTCAACGCTATCACTAATCACTGGGTATGTGTATACAATTATATGTTTGATGGAGGAGATCTTGCGTCGCTAGTTTTCTCAATAATCTGAATACATGTATGTAGCGTGAAACCGGCGGATACCTATAGAAGAAAGTGTTTGCCCTACCTGTAACAACGATGTCCCTTGTATATAGAAGGGATATAATATGGGGATGAATGGCATGTACTTTTATCTTGGCCCGTTTATGAAGATAAATACTGCGATCTTTCACAATAATCTCTCTGGCTATCAGATTGAGGGTACTTTTTAAACATAACTGGTATTTCAATTATTGTATTTATACAGTAACATTCTTCAAACGTTCTCCACATACGTCCGTCAGATACATCGCGCACTACCCCTTTCTCTTTTGATCTCTCAAACGACTGTTACAAGTTCGGAGAATCCTGGTCAAAGTTGAAAGGTCTTAAGACTATTCCCTACTATTCTGTAACATGCACATTGTACTTAAAATGGGTAGAGCTTCCGTTCGGGGGAATATCAGAAGGACAGCGATACACTTGTCTCCAATGGTGTAGAAGACACTCCACTTACTTAGGAAAACAATAACCAAATGAGATATTGCATTCATGTCGGATTCAATTTTTTCGGCCCCTATCAGATGTGAACTTGAACATGCAAGGTCTGCGTCCATGTCAGACTAAAGGTCTACGAGTTGTTTAGCAGCACTGGGGCGTAATAGTTATATAGGCCTGCTCCAAACAACGGAATATATATCTTTTGAGAAGGACTTCTCCGACGGGTAAAGGTACAGCAATGCAACATTACGAAAAAAAATGTTTTTCACTATTGTTCATTTCATGTCTCACAGAATATATAATTTGATGGGCGAGGGTTTTTAATATCGTTCTAACTTAGTCGAATTAAGTCAAAATGAGCTGAAATTTGTGTCATGATGCTTATAAACATACACTCATTGATTTACAACCTCCAAAACATGAATTCTGAGCGAAATTAAACATTCTCGCCCAACATATTGGGCGAGATTTTTTAATATCACCCAAAGTTAGTCGAATTAAGTCAAAATGAGTTGAATTTTGTGTCATGATGCTTATAAACATACACTCTTTCATTTACAACCTCCAGAACATGAATTCTGAGCAAACTTAAACATTCTCGCCCATGGGCGAGCGAGTTTAAATCTAAAGTTTTCGCAATTTTTTTTAAAAAATTTTTCATCCTTGGCATATATTCATAACAACTGGTTTAATTTGGTCAAATCACTTGTCAGAAAGTACCCACAGTGCAGAGAGTTTCTGGACTTTTGTGAGTCCAGAATTTAATTGTGACGTGTTAATGACATTTGTTATACTGTTAACACAGCGCTGGCTAACAGGTGGCAAAGTCTTGCCGCCATCAGTAACATTTGAAACAGATACAAAATATTCATTTAATGTTTGAGCTTTATCCAAATCTGTAAAAACTGAAGGTATCCCAGAATCATCAGTGACAAGAAGGGGAGTGGGCCCCGATGAAGTACTAACCACCTGATTGAGTAGACTGAGGTGATAAATAGTTATCAAAATTGGAATAAAAGTTTCCCTTGGCTATTCTTTTTAGATTTTTTACTTTATTCCTTTGCTTTTTGTATTTAAATAGCTCAGAAGTATTCAGAGATCGAAATGCTCTTTTCCTTAGACGTTCTCATTTCTTTTAAGTATGTTACGAGGGGCGTTGAAAAAGTAGTCAAACTAACTATATTCTCGATGTCCAATGTTTGAAAAGAAGCTTCCATTTTATTTTGAAGGAATCATTAGCAAAGTCATATCCAAAATTTCATGTGGGTAATGTGGTTAACGAGATATTAGTCATCACAACATTGGGGTATTATGTTTCTTGCAAATTTGCAGAAAATGGAAAACGATCTCCCATTTGGTATCTAGTAATAGTAATAGTCCGCTTATATGGCGCTCACATCCAGGCACATTGCCTGCTCACGGCGCTACGTACATTACTATCCCTGATCATAGGACACTATCGTAGTTTCCGATACTTTTTCAACTCCCTGGGGACTGTACAGCCATGCTGCATGTTAAGGGCAATGAACTAAGCACTCACATTGCCAGCACATACTCACGGGTACCCATTTTACAGCTGGGTGAACTGAGACAGTGTAGATCTAAGTATCATGTCCAAGGATACTACGCAAATGTGCCCCATCTCGGGAACCGAACCTACGTGCCTCCTCGAAACAGGGCCTTCAGCGTGATAGGCAGACGCCTTACAACTGCACTATTGCGCTATCTCTTGGATAATGGTATACCCTCAGATAGTATCATATAAAATATGTTCAGCATAGTACTGGATGACTTCCCGTCATCATCAACATTCAAATATTTGGATTGCTTGATTTACATTTAGACGGGGACTGTTTTTTTAGGACACCCTCATTTTAAATTTTCAAAAACATTGTGTCCAGATATACAACATATTGAGAGCTGACACTTGTGTGACCATTCAGTATTTAGTTTGAACCCTTGACACCATGTATGAATAAGTGAAAACTTTAGGATGAGTTATATCCTTATGATGACGTCAACTGAAAGGGGGTGGGTACTGTCTCCAAAACAAGCCCTTTCAGTAGACATGAAGGGGGAGTCACTTGAACAAGCGATTATAGTTTAAAATTGCCTTTTTGTGCAGTTTAATATCTATGTTTAACTTTTACCAACATACAACATGTTTTTTGCATATTTTGTTTCAATTGGTGTAGGGGGATTCCCGCCAATACACCTTGATATAAAATTGGATCAAAATCTATTAATACTTTCCTGAGTTCGCGGCTACCAAGCTTGGCATGTGCAAAACTGTTACACCTTCGCTGTGACCTTTAAAATGACCTCAAGGTCACTAAATTCAAGTGGTGTCGGTAAATCTCGTCAATAAACCTTGGTACCAAATTTGAACAAAATCTGTTCTTTCAGTAAACAGAATGGGGAGTCATTTGAACAAGCGATTGTAGTTTCAAAATGCCTGTTTGTGAAGTTTAATATCTATGTTTGATTCTAGCCGACCTCTACCAATCTCAAACATACAAAAATGTTTCTTGCATATTTTGTTTCCTGAAGTTTAATTTGTGATGCATTCCATTGCTAGTCAGCTAGGCTATTCCATTTGTCCGAACCACAACATACGGAGACAGATCATTTAGCACACCGGGTGGTGTACTCTGGAATTGATTACCTGAAAATGTCAGAAAACGGAAAATATCAACAGTTTCCGATCTTGTTGCAAAACCATCCTCTTCAAACGAGCATTCGACTAAGCGCACATGGGCAGGACTCTGGATATGTAGCGCTATACAAATGTCTAATTTGATTTGATTTGATTTGATATACCCGTTAGAAACCCACCCCCACCCCACCCCACTTTATATTTATACATATCGAAACCTTACAAGATATTTGCGAAAAGACATGATACAGAGGACAGTAAGAGATTTAATTTCGATTATATATCAGGACGAATATCATTTTCGTCATTTGGCTAAGATTTGTCAGTTTTTTCTTGGGTTATCGCGCTAACAATCTTTATATTGGCAAAACCCTCAGATTTTTGCTGTGACCTTGAAAATTATCTCAAGGTCACTCCATTTCACTTGTGTCGGTGAATCTCGCCAATATACCTTGGTACCAAATTTGAACAAAATCCATCATTTCTTTCTTGAGTTATCGCCCTCACAAGCTTATTTGATGTATGAAATGCAACGAAAAACAAACACCTGCGTATTTACGAGTGATTAAAACTGTTATTACACTTTACGTAAATATTTATTACATTTCACCGCAACGAAAAGTATTACAATTTACGTCAATTTTTATTACAATTTGCGTATTACAATTTACGTCAATTTTTATTACAATTTACGTTTTTATTACAATTTACGTCAAGTTTATTACAATTTGCTGCAAGTATTACAATTTGCGTTTTTATTACAATTTACGTCGTATCAACCCCTTTAAACGTTTGTACATCTGACAGCCAGATGATACGTAGATTTCAAACGTTGTTCAGATCGCCGCCGGATGAAACGTATATTTCATCACGTTAGTAAATTTGGGTAATACAGTCATTTTGGATTATTTCTGTGTTGACTGTTTACGCGATGGTCTTGTTACGTCAAAGCGAGAGTTCCATATGCATACAAATAAGCAGCATATATCTGAACACATGGCGATATCACCTGAGAGTCTTGGGGTAGGAGAGGTAAGGGTAGTGGTGACAGCGTTCGCTCGTCATGCCGAAGAAACCCGGGTTCGATTCCCCACATGTGTACTATGTGTGAAGCCCATTTCTGGTGTCCCCCGCCGTGATATTGCTGGAATATTGCTGGAATATTGCTAAAGGCGACGCAAAACTGAACTCACTCACTCACTCTAAGTCTGTAAGTCTAAGATGCTGTCTGTGCAAGTTTGGTGTTTTTATGTTTTCGGTGTCCGTTTGCATTTTCACTTTTTGTTCACTTTTGTAACAAACACCCTACCATCTGGAGTCGGGAAAAAATGTTTAACTTCTTGGATTCAAGTTGCTTACTCACGAGTCCGTGGAGATGTCTTCGTTAAGTCCTTAGTTATGAGACCGCCTCCGTGGTGTAGTGGTTAGAGGCATCGGGTGGTCAGGCTCGCTGACTTGGTTGACACATGTCAACGTATCCCAGTTGCGTAGAATGATGCTCATGCTGTTGACCACTGGATTGTCTTGTCCTGGATTTACAGACCGCCGCCATATAGCTGGAATGTTGTTGAGTGCGGCGTAAACAACAAACCAACGACAAATATTTGTGACATTGCTGTCTTTAGTGCTACACTTGACACAAAAAGCATGTATAATTGCATTATCCAGAGGGAAAAGACCTTTAACGATATCTGTTTCATTCCAGCTACACATCCGCCATGTTGCAACAAAGGACTTTCGTCAAACTAGCGGTGGTACTTTCAGTACTGGCCATCATCGGTTTCGTCACCACTAGGAATCCCATGGCTAACCTAACCAATTCCAGGCCAGCTGCATATGAACGGTCAGTATTCCAAGGTGGATTCATGGCAGCCGACCAAGGTGGTTTCATGGCAGCCGACCGGTTAAGAAAACAGAGGAATACGCTGTCGGAGATACTGAACACTGCGAGGAGAGAACTGGCTGTTATGAGTTGTAAACTTATCGAAATGACTACAAAATCCAATACGGTAAGGATATGCTTTCTTGCAAATGTTTCGGTAACGTTTATCTACGAAGGCTATTCATGTCTGCAATGAATGAAAGTGGCTAAACACTTTCCCTTGCAATAAGAAATCGTTCCGAAAAGCAAAGTCGATTGTACAATACATACTGCATCATGGGTATGTGGTTTTGAATCGCTACAACCTATTGATGATACCCGAGGTTCGCCAAAAGGTGAGCCTGTTGTGCCCCATCGGTTTCTCCCATCAGAAGCACATGCCCTTGGGAGAACAGGTCTCAGAGACCTTTACCTACTTTTGTTAACTGTTTAATGCAATACACGGCCATATTTGAGCTATATGACACCTGTCTGTAAATATTCCGGTCTGGACCAGATAATCCAGTGATTGACATCAGGAGCATCGATCTACGCGAATTGGAAAACAATGTCATAAGATCCCGTTAGACTCCTCTCACAACAGGCGTGTTTCACCTGCTTGAAATCATCAAACAGACTTCTTTTGTTGACAAACCAAATCTCGCGAGTATATCACGATATATTACGACGAGCTGTTGCGACTTTTGGTAAACACCGGTGTAGCAGGCTCAAATCAATCCCTTGACAATTTAGGGTGATTTGAACTGGTGACTGAGTTGACCTTCTACACCAGTTCGTACTGAATGTTTCCAGGTTGATCAGCATCATTCCCCAGTCCGTGGGTTGCAGCCCACATCAAGCAGAGACAAAATGATAACATTGAAATTCCTCATTTAAACACCCAACTCGCTCATTCACATAATAGATTATGGTCCGTATTTCCAAAGACGTCAATGTGTCGGAAAATGTAAGTGATAGTCAATGAATATTTTGTGTACCAATAACTTAAGCTTTGTTTATTCCTCTCCAACAGTCTTCTGTTGCTGTTACTGGCGGGTGGTGCAAACACTCAAGTTCATCCACAGGTGGGCAGCATCTGTGTGACAAACCTCTGGCAGGCTACCTTGCACTTTTCTTTCAAAACCAAACCGTTGCGAGTTTCGGGGATGGTCCGGGCGACTACAAGAAGTTTCTGGACTCGACCAATCGACTTCGTGCATACGATGCTTTTGATGGCGCCCCCTATGGGCGGGAAACAAGCGGTGGAGTAGTTCAGTTTGCTGATCTAACGGTTCCCCTGTACGGACTTCCGCTCTACGACTGGATCATAAGTCTGGAGGTGGCAGAACATATTCCTACTAAGTCTGAAGACGTCTACATTGACAACATCGTGCGTCACGCAAAGAAAGGCATAGTACTGAGCTGGGCAGTACCTGGTCAAGGAGGTCTTCAACACATAAACAACAGACCCTTGGCGTATGTACAGAATCTTTTATCGAGCAAAGGATTTGATACAGATATTGTGGCGAGCAAGCAACTTCAAGAAAAGGCAACCTTTCCATGGCTGAAGAGAAATGTTTATGTCTACAGGAGGAGGTTTAACAGTGTGGCCGATCCAATAGATACATAAATGCTTGATGTTTTCGAATTCCGGAACAACAGTGGTAAAATGGGTAACGTGTACAAAGTGTGCTATATTTTGTTTCGAGGAATGTAAGATCAATAAACTGAACTACTTACATGTTCGGGTCTTGTCTGACGCCAGCTAGGCTGTAGTAGCCGCTGCAAGCACCATTGTCATAATGCAATGCTGCACATGATCTATAGTACTCGGTCATCCGATGGTCCCATAAGTGCAGAGGAAAAAATAACATACAGCACTGTTGGTGTCCCACAGGTTTCCTTGTTATAAAGATGACCATCTCCCCTTTGTTATACATTACCCCTTATCTTACCTCACACATAAATGTCGTTTTCTGATGGGCAGAGCGCTTTTCTATTATTTTCAATGTACCCTGCTTACAAGCGAGTAACATTTTCTATGTTACCCGCTGGGATTGCCGAGCTGTGGGAAATCATTTGATACGTCGTGTTATTAGCTCATCATCTCGAATAAGTCAGTCGGTGGAAGGGAGATAACTCTGAATTTGTTTTTCTTGTCTGTCGGTGTCTGTATTGGCTAATCGCTGCATTCTGGTACTCCTTAGTATCGTCCGATAACACTGAGGTGTTCTGTAAGATAAATGTGTTGTTCAATGGTCCCTCAGGGCCCATGGGTTGATGTATGTTAATGTTCCTTGGGACTCAGCTAACATAAACAAACAGAGGATACATCAACCAACATTCACGTTGTACTTCCCTTATCATAAAGACGGGGCGGTGGGGTAGCCTAGTGGTTAAAGCGTTGGCTCGTCACGCCGAAGACCCGGGTTCGAATCCCCACATGGGTACAATGTGTGAAGCCCATTTCTGGTGTCCCCCGCCGTGATGTTGCTGGAATATTGCTAAAAGCGGCGTAAACCCAAACTCAGTCAGTTTTATAAAGACGACCCGTCCTCCTTTACCATACTTTACCTATCTTTCATAAAGAAAACAATTTACATACTCGCTGTTCTACACATTTCCTTTTCATGAAACCGTGAAGATCCAGGTAAGAATTCGTCTTCAGCAACCCATGCTTGTCGTAAGAGGCAACTAACGGAATCGGGTGGTCAGGCTCGCTGACTTGGTTGACACATCATCGTATCCCAATTGCGTAGATCGATGTTCATGCTGCTGATCACTGGATTGTGTTGTCCAGACTCGATTATTTACAGACCGCCGCCGTATGTGAGTGCGGCGTTAAGCAACAAACCAACCAACCATAGAATAACATCCAACAACATACAATCTCTTTTGATTCCTGCAAGCATCGTACAGTTTTAGCCTACAGGCAACAATGAATGAATGAATGAATGTACTTTATTTCCTCCATTAAGCCGGAGAGTACAACATACGATCTTTTTCTGCAGGCAACATACAATCTCTTCCTGCAAGCACCATACAGCCTTTTCCTGCAGGCATAGTCTTTTCCTACAGGCAACGTACAATCTCTTCCTACACGCAACATACAATCTTTTCATGCAGGCAACATTCTCTCCTACAGACAACATACAATCTCTTCCTACAGGCAACAATCTCTTTTTACACGCGACATAAAGTCTCTTCCCGCAGGCAACGTACAAGCTCTTCCTGCAGGCAACGTACAATCTTTGCCTACAGGCAACATACAATCTCGAAGGAAGAACCAAACATTTGGTTTACCAACAACAGTTTTCAGAACATTCAACATGTCTTAACTGTTTGTGTGGTTTAGAGACTTTAGATTGTGTAAAGAAAATACACCTTTAATTTTTTTTTTCGGATTTTCTAATGTTACTATTTTAATCTCTCATGATCTATTTTAGGTCCCGCGCGTTGTTTTGCTGCCTAGATCCAGTTTCTAGGTAAACAAAAGTAGACTAATGGAGTCACGTACAATGGACGAGGTATGAGAAAGGTCCCTTAGAGCCAGAGAAATATCAGTTTTTACTGGCAAGCAAAACTAGAACATTATCCGTGTAGTCACCAGATACATGTACCAATTATAATCAGCAGCCCAACAGACTGGGCTTCGGACAAGCTAGAGGTCCACGTTGACAATGAAGGAATCCCCTAGAATTCTCACATTTGATAAGATAATCCTTTCGTAAACATTTCGTCATTATGAGAATAATGGTGCTTGTTTTCTTTCCAACGCTAAAACACTAAGTATGGGAATGTCCAAGAGGAATATTACAGATTTGCTCGTGCTCAAATATTAAATAACAAAAAATAATTGTGAAATACCCTTTATAGCACATCCAACCTTATCTATGCATTCGGTTTTGTCTCCATGCTGGAAAAGTGGAATTTGTTCGTGGTTATTTATTTGATCTCTTGGATAACGATTATTGAAGATTTTAACAAATTTAGTAAATATGCACATCTCGAAAGCAAAAAAAGGCGACTATCACGCGCGTCTTAAACAAACCGGATTTCTACAATAAAAGGCATCTGTATTTTGAAGAAGAGTATTGTGTATATATGTTAACTTGGTCTCGTCGCTATATGGCTGAAATTATGTAACATTGAATTTTCACTCACTCGCTCACTCAGTCACCCTGGTGGAAGAGTTCCGATAATTATGTGGTTCGCGTTTTTGTAATCGCGACACTGTAGTTAGTTGAAAAAGTTAATGCGGTGTCTTTCACTTTATCATACATGCTTGGTGTATGAGCAGTTAAGGGGAAGAAAAGCTTAACATGGAGCAAGCCTTACATGAAAGCAAAGAATCTTTATTGAGAATCGCTGAACCCATCATTATAACGGGGTCCTCGTAAGGTACGTCATATTTTTTCTTGAGGTGACCCGTGAAGGTCCGGGTTAGAATATTGATGTTCAGTAACCCATGCTTGTAAGAGGCGACTAACGGGATCGGGTGGTAAGGCTCGCTGACTTGCTTGACACATGTCATCGGTTCCCAATTGCGCAGATCTATGCTCATGCTGTTGATCACTGGATTGTCTGGTCCAGACTCGATTATTTACAGACCGCCGCCATATAGCTAGAATATTGCTGAGTGCGGCGTAAAACTAAACTCACTCACTCACTCACTCTTTCTCTAGGTATTTGTCTTAACATGCCTATATTTTAGGCAAGCAATAAAACTGTTTGGACCAACATATGGCCAAAAGGACACCAATGTCGCTCCTATGTTTTCTGCTACTGGTGCGGTAGGGGTAGCTTTGTGGTTAAGAGTTCGCTCGTCACGCCGGAGACCTGGGTTCGATTCCCCACATGGTAACAATGTGCGATGCCCATTTCTGGTGTCCCCCGTCGTGATATTGCTGGAATATTGCTAAAAACAGCGTAAAACCATACTCACTCACTACAGATAATGAATTCCAGACCATCTTCGTTATTCCGGGTCAAGCCGAACGGCGACTAGTATAGAAGGTGAGGTGAAAGTGGGTTTAACGTCGTGCTTGATAATATTTCGCTCATATGACGACGTGCATTCGTGTGTATGTGTACGTGCGGCTGCTTGTACTAGCCCGGACTGAAGCTGGTTTTATAGTGCTAGCCCACTGAGATACCATGCCGCAGTGAAACACGAATATCCCACTCAGACACATCATACTGACTCCGAGCCGACCAGTCCTTGTTGTACCCAGTAATGCCGAACGCCAGGCAAGTACCATATTTTAACGTCTTTTGGTATGACGCGGTTATTGGATTCTGTCATTTCTGCCCATTCTGTGGTTTGGATCTGAGGTATGGGGAACATCATATTGTACAATTATTAAAGGCCTTCAGATAAAGATTTGTAGACAGAACCTCAGAGTTGGTAGAAATGTAAGTAATAGTATAGTTCTAGGAGAATGTGGCAGGCTTCCATTACAATTTAATTACATTGTATTTGTCTAGAGCGGTTAAATATTGGTGTAGGGTAATTCAGTTACAATCACATGGACTTCCAGGGTTATAATATGTTGAAGTCTCTTGATGATTCAGGTAGGACTACATGGGCTACACACATAAAAATATATATCTTATTTACAATTGGTTTTGGGTTTGTATGGCTCTCTCAGGATGTCGGTGATAGCAAGGTATTTTTGCAGCAGTTTAAACTTCGGCTTTCTGTTAATATTAAACAATCCTGGTCTGCCACTATTCATAACCTTCCACCTTCATTTGCTTGCTAACACTTTAAAGCATTACTATAGTCCGTTTGACTTCATTTGAGACCGATGAATTGCTCACTAACACAACATCTAAGATATGCAACGAAATCAAACTTTGCACAGTCACATCAAATCGACAGACCAACTCTGATGATTTGTCTCATAATTTTGGAAACCGAATAAAAAAGTTGTGTAACAAACGATCATTATTTTGTTGTCACTTTTCGCTGTTTCTTACGAGGGAGGACCACTTGCTGGTAGAACAGCCTGGCGTGCGAGTTAGACGTTTGAAATTGAAATTTCACTTCACATGCTTATTGATCACCTGGCTGTTCTACCAGCAAGTGGTCACCCCTCGTAAAAAATAGCGAAAAGTGACAACAAAATGATGATCATTTGATTAACAACTTTGTTATTCGGGGGTCCAAAATTATGAGACAAATCAGAGTTGGTGTGTCGATTTCATTTGACTGTGCAAAGTTTGATTTTGTTTCATTTATTAGATTTTGTGTTAGTGAGCAATTCATCGGTCTCAAATGAAGTCAAACGGACTGTACGTGTAGAATATACCTATCATTATCTATCTCTCCATACATAAAATCTCTTCTTGCAAAGTTCAGGTGCAACAATTTTGGGTTAGGCATAGAGGTAGGAAGGTAAAACAACATAGCAATGGCTGACAGTCTGCTTTTACTGTAAACAAGGTAATATTAGCTGTATTGAAGGTGAAACACATGTCCTCTTTGGTTGTACATTGCATAATGATGCTAGAAATAGATTTATTACTCCATTTTTGTATAATACTGTCAGCAGACACAACTTAATACACATCCTTAACAGTAAACATAGAAATATTATCATAAATGTTTGTAATTTTTAAAAATGTATGCATAACACTTGAGCGACAATTGTCAAAGCATAAACCTGTAACCTTTATATGCGCTTGTTTTAACTTTGAAATTTATTTGTATCATGGGTTATTGGATATATACTTAATAAAATGTCTGTCCGACAGTCTGTGTGTTTGTTATGAGTTAATGTATACGGTGTCTATCAGTTCTTTGTACAGTCATGTGACCCTGTAGCCATACACCTGACGAAATTATTTGATGACTACGCAGAAGAAACATTTATGACGCAAGAACGTCACACTAAAACATCCCCAGTGAAGTGAAATGTACGCCCAATGTTAAAGATTTATTAAAGTTGATTGGTTTTATATGAATACATTGTTTTTAAGCGTAGCTATATACGAGGGTGCAAATATCTTGTATGTGAACAGCTGTGTTGTGGTGTAAAATTTTGTCAAATATTAGCCAATTTTCACTCAGTTTCATCATTTTTTAAGCCCATGACAATAATCTTTTCAACGTTACGAATTTGTTTTACAGTACATCAGTTCATGTGTAAACAGTCCCTTTAAACAGAATGGAAAATTTTGCAAAATCTAGTTTAGAAGAGTTGACTTAAGTAAGTGGCTACATTTACACTAGTGAGTCTAAACTTTTGATGGGGAGTATATGTTCCAGCCTCACGATTCCTATTTTGTTTGACTTTTTATCTTGGTAGGTTGTCTGTTTGAGATAGGTAGAAGTCCGCTAGGATCCAACTTAGATACTATAGTGCATAAAAAAGCAAATTGAAACTACACTCGCTTGTTAAAGTGACTCCCACCACCCCCCACCCCCACTCCCACATGTTTACTGATAGGGCTAGTTTTGGAGACACTACCCATCCCCCACAAAGACAAAACTTATTCTAATGTTGTCACTTTTTCATGTATGATGGTCACACACACTAAATGGTCACACAAGTGTCAGCCCTCAATATATTGTGAACAGTGCCAGCTTGAATATCTGGACACAATGTTTTTGAAAGATTAAAATGATGGTGTCCTTAAAAAAACAACCCCCGACTAAATATGTTTAATCAATATAATTCAAGCAATCCAAATCTTTGAATGTTGATTATGACGGGAATTCATCCAATACTATACTGAACATATTTCATATATCATCTGAGGGCATACCATTATCCAAGAGGTACCAAATGATAGATCGTTTTTCATTTTCTGCAATTTTAAAGAAATAGTTTTCCCGAAAGTGTTGTGATGACTAATACCTCGTTAACCACCTTACCCACATATATGAAATTTTGGATATGGCTTTAAATGATAATCCCTTCAAAATAGAGAGGAAGCTTTTCAAACATTGGACATCGAGAATATAGTTAGGCCGACTATTTTGAATGACCTTCGTGTAATTACAATACTTTAACGTATTTATCAGCTCTCAATGCAGCTGAGTGAGTGAGTTCAGTTTTACGCCGCACTCAGAAATACTCCGGCTGTATAGCGGCGTTCTGTAAATATTCTGGATCAGATAATTCAGTGATCAACAGCATGAGCATCGATCTACGTATAACTGGGATGGGATGATATGTGTCGGACTACCGGACTACCCGATCCCGTTAGTCCCGTCTTACAAGCATGGGTTGCTGAAGATCAATTCTAACACGGATCTTCACGGGTCTCAATGCAAATAAAAATCGGTATGTGAGAGATTCAAATGCTTACACGCTCGTTTGTTCACCTAACTGCTCCACCATAAAGCTTGAATATTGCTGAGTGCGGCGTGAAACTAACTCACTCACATAACTGCTCCCATGCTTCCCTGTGTTCCGACAACCCTGAATAATATAATAATTAATTGTTCACGCCACGATACGGATGAAATAATGCCGATTTGACGTTAATTATTAACTCACTCACTCCGACAACCCTGTTTGCTTGTTTGGGAGATTTTACGTGGGCTTTCCTCCATGATGCGAATGTCTGACGATCTACTTGGTTTTACAAGTTAATTTCATTTTTATGCACATTTGTTTTCAATTCAAATAAAAATGGGTCTGTTAGCTATGTTCATTGTAATATCAAAATGACGATATATATATTTCGCGATCTCGAGCAATCACAAACACCATAACCAATGTAAGTACCCGGGACTATTTTTACAAAGGTACTATAATACATCCGCGCATTCTGAATGGTTTATTGTATATTCGCGCATATCATCCATCGACAGGGGGCGTGTTTTCTTGCTGGTTACGGAAATGGTCGAGTGGTGACGAATTATGCTGCTATTACCAATCCGTATGCTGCTACTGTTACTACTATACCACTGCAACTACATCCACAACTACCACGGCTGTTGTTACTGTTAATGTCTCTAGTAATACAACCACATCTACCGATGCTGCTGTTACCACTATACCACTGCAACTACATCCACAACTACCACGGCTATTGTTACTGTTAATGTCTCTAGCAATACAACTACAACTACCGCTGCTGCTGTTGCTACTATACCACTGCAACTACATCCACAACGACCACGGACATTGTTACTGTTAATGTCTCTAGCAATACAACTACAACTACCGCTGCTGCTGTTACTACTATACCACTGCAACTACATCCACAACTACCACGGCTATTGTTACTGTTAATGTCTCTAGCAATACAACCACGACTACCTCTGCGGCTGTTCCTACTACGGTCTACCATAAATGGATGTGCTACCCGTTTTCATTAGGAAAGACAATCCTACAAAATATTAACGTTCAAAGTTTTTGCTGAAGCATATAGGTCGAAACTGTTCCAAGTTGATTATTCACTTTTGCAACAACAACAACAACAGAACAGGTCCAGGTGAACAGGTGCAATTAATATAAGCACCCTATTAATTATAACTTGTAGTCTCAAATGAGTGTTGTAAGAATAATAGTCCATTGTTTTGTCGTTGACGTTTCTCTAGCGTGCGGTTTCCAAAATGTGTTTTGGCATCAAATATGGGCATTTTCATGCTCTCCTGAAATACTTCTACCATGCCCTTTCAACATGGCTCGGAGGAGGATATCGGAGGTGAAAAGATATAGGCGCTAACAAGCACTTGGGTTTTGAATGTACTGTTAACGAGTAATCAGTCGATTGGTGGGAAACCATGATCACAATATTATTGTGATGGACTTTCAGCACATACTTCTGTGACTTCACTGGGCGGTGAAGTAGCCGAGCGTTTAAGCGGTCGCTCGTCACGCCGAAGACCCGGGTTCGATTCCTAACATGGGTACAATGTGTGAGGCCCATTTCGGGTTTTCCCCCGCCGTGATATTGCTGGAATATTACTGCAAGGGGCATAAAAACCAAACTCACTAACTCTTTGACTTCACAGCGTAAAGGCAGGACAGAGCTTCGATAAGTACGATGCGAGAAATAAGCTGCATGCCCCGTCCTCAGCTGATATTATCTACTCAATCGAATAATAAAAATCAAAAGAAAGCGCGAGGGAGGAGCGGGAATGGCGTCCAGGAAAAACTTCAAACGACCACAACAGATAATCAGAATGACCGTTTAGAATGGCGTTCAGCACGCCGGGCGTGCAACCTTTGAATCTGAATCTCAAATGCATTTGTCGCCGAAAGTAGCCATATTCCGAGAGGGTGAGTGAGTGGGTGAGTGGGTTAGTGGGTGAATAAAGACTTAAAGTCACGTCGGAAGTATTTCAGCCACATTGTGACAAGAGTCTGGACACACACAATGTATGTGTCTATACAGAATTAATGAGTGAGTGAGTGAGTTTCGTTTTACGCCGCACTCAGCAATATTCCAGATATACGGCGGCGGTCTGTAAATAATCGAGTCTGGACCGGACAATCCAGTGATCAACAGCATAAGCATCGATCTGCGCAAGTGAGAACCGATGACATGTGTCAACCAAGCCAGCGAGCCTGGGCCCCGTTTTACAAAGCTCTCGTAAGCCTAAGAGGAGGACTTGAAGTCAAAGTGAAGGGTTAGAAAAACGAATTTCTCGTCCTATGAATTGGACATTTTAACATCCGAAGTGGCCCACGACAGTAGCTATCTATTTGGTAGATTTTCAGCAGTCATCACAGCTGCTGGAAAAAAGCGTCTCTGGAATGAGATCGCTGAAAAGTAAGTGATGATCGAATCGATCTTTCGTTCGTAGGCTTTTTCTGATTTCAGCCTAATTAAATTTAAACGCAATGCTAAAACACAACATATAATACGCCATTTTGGTTTTGACTTACGAGAATAAAGCTCATTTACGAGAGCAAATACTTACCGTAACTTTTATTGTAAATTTAATGTATCGTAAGCATACGAGAGTTTCGTGAAACGCCATAAAATCGTAAGATTGTGCGACGAGAAAAGTTACGAGATCTTAGGCTTACGTGAGCTTTGTGAAACGGGGCCCAGACCACCCGATCCCGTTAGTCGCCTCCTACAATAAGCATGGGTTACTGAAGGTTCATTCTAACCCGGACCATCACGGGTACAGAATTAATGATAATGATAAATGAATTCTCTATGTTATTATTATATGTTACTTCTCTAGAGAGAATATTTTTCAGATTTATTTGGGATAATAAAATTGACAAAATCAAACGGAGCATTTTGAAAAGAGATTATAAGGAAGGGAGTTTACGCATGATCGATATCAAAACCTTTGTTAATGCCATGAAACTATCCATGCTCAGACTATATGTCAGAAAAGAAAATGTAGGTAACTCCATACAAGTGTCCATTAAAAGACATATTAAAGTATGACGCAAAGTTTGAGAATATTGTTGAAATTGAAAACCCTTTTTGGAGGGATTTCTTCAAGGCATGGAAATTATACTATACTAAAAACACTATTGAAGATGATAACATAAATGAAATCTTATCCCAACCCATATGGCTCAATCATAACTTTAAAAACCCAAACCACTTTATCAGACACTGGGCTAACAAAGGAATTTTAACTATTTAGGACAAGTATGATGAACAAGGTTTGGTATCTTTTGAAGATTTGCGAAATACATATGGGATAAGGGGTACATATTTAGATCTTGAATATATTTTATATATTTTACCTGAATCATGGAAAAAGACCTTAAAAGGTTACAGATATATGTATACAAATAATCTTAATATAAACTCTTTATAAAAGGATTTCATGACTTCAGCTAAAGGTTCAATAAAATTTTATGATAAATTGCTATCTGATAGTGTTTTACTACATATCTGCCATCAATGGGAAAATAAATAAATGTTTGCATGGAATTGTCCATACCAAAAAAGAACTTTTAAAGATGAAATTGGTTGACAATTTAATTTGTACTTTCTGTAATGAATCAGATGAAAACATATGTCATATATATTGGGAATGTCAGGAAACAAATTTTTTGGGGATGAACTTCAAATTTGGATCTATCAAAACATACAGGAATTGCAATTGACAAAATTGCACGTTTGATTTGGTACTCTAAGTACTAACCCACTACTTTGTTATACAATACTTTCTGCTAAAAGACACATCTATATTTGCACCCTGAAAAAAATAATTCAGAAAACTTTATTAAGATTTTAAAAGACACATTCATGATCGAAAATATTATAGCCAAAAGAAACAATGTTTTTGATAAATTCTAAAGAAAATAGTTTCCTCTATTCCCATTATTTGATCCAGAATGATCATTGTAAACCGCTGAAACTCAATGTGCAATATTTACATATATTTGATCTTACAGCAATGCATACTCACATAAAGATACACATATATTGTACTAAACAAAATTAAAAAAAGGATCAGAAAACGCCAAATTTTGGGATCCCAAATTGCTTCGCGGATTACCAGCATTCCTCTTGCATTCAAGGCTTAAGTTTTGACACGAGATGCTCGTTTTCACATCTGCTGTTGCTGAGCTTCTGTTCTCCTTAAGTGGCCTTAAAATAACATCAGGTTACGTCTGCACTTAAAACATTATCTTCCAAAATGGTGTATCTATGTACAGAAAGGTTGATAAAATGGAGTCATGTTCATAAAACAGTGTTTATGTAAGCTCTCTAATAGGTTAAGCATATTACCATCTGCTGAAACATTCATGAAGAGATTTATCTCATGTCTTAAGTATATATATCATATGTATCACACATGTGATTTACGAGAATGGCGCCTTTGATCAAGGAGATCATGATATACGATTTACAGTTAACGCTGAACGGCGGTCTGTTTAGACGTTGCAAGGATTAACGGTACTCCATCGTAACGGTATTTTAGCTTGACATGATGTGTATTTGGTTAGGCTACGGAAAGGAGGCTATCTCCAGATGTACATGTATATATGAAGCATGCACGCATTATCACTGCGTTCCATAAGCTGCGTATTTGCCTGAAATACGTAAATTACTTCCACTTACATTTATTTGAACATCTGGTAAAATGGTATGAACATCATAAAAATCTAAAAATGTAAATCTGTAATTGTCCAATATGTAGCCCTTTCAGCTTGTGTATTTTTATTGCTGATCAAATGCAGTCATCGGCATTATTGTATGAACCCTGTCGCAGTGGATAATAGATAAATGTATGGTTTTTATTGATTTGAGAATTACATGTATTGTCAATATATTGTTCAGAGCGCAATTTGTAGTTAAAGTAATTTTCAACCAAAAAACAAAACAAAAAAACTTCTCTATGTAAGACATGATACGCTTGTTATGTAAAATGTCCACTTAGACAGAGCTAGGTATTCCTTCAGAATTATCCACTTCAAGTGATCATCTACTGGTCATACACAATGTTGAGACAATTCGCTGTTTTCTTGCAAGCTAAAGGGACATAACTCTGACAGCGCTGACCTAACATAATATCCAGTATGGGTTCGCACAAAGGGCTGTTTTAGGTTTCGTCGCGTCACTTGGAAAAATTGATTTCATACATGGTCACTCAATTGGTTAAGACAGATTTAGATCTATTGTTTCAAATCATTTTAACGTTCTGTCGCGTTCCTGTACTGAATTTTTATTGAATGAGAATCTCATGTTTAGGAATGAAAGTGTGTAATCAAAGTTATAATTCCTAACATGAAGCAGAGGTTATCATGCATTTTCTTTTTCCCCACCATTAATGTTTTATGTATCCAAATGAATACTAATAATGCCGACGTCCTTTGTATCTTATTTAAACGCCTAGTGGCTGAGGCGTTCGCTCGTCACTCCGAAGACCCGGTTTGGCTTCCCCAACTGGGTACTTTGAGTTAAACCCATTTCTGGTGTCCCCAGGCACACAACGTCAATGATCGACATCACACTGGGAGCCCTAGATCAACAACACAAGTCAAGGATCGACTGATAAGAAACCAGCTTTTCTGAAATCGGGTCCAAACAGCAAATCAAATCGCTGTTCACTTGCGCCTGGCTCCCGGCGATACCGCTAAAACTCACAATGAACCGCTTACCCTTTTGTAGGAATTCTTCCATCTCCACACCTTTAAGATCTCTTTTAATTTCAACCTCGAAGTCGAGACGTCTGAAGATTTCTTCCAATTTATTGACATCGACATCTGCTCCGCTTCTCTTATCTATTTCTTTATCTAGGTTTTCATTGCAGATGATGACGGCTAACCCTCTGGTTTGGTGTTCAAAGTTGTACTCATCGACATCATCTTTCAGATTAATAAGCTGTTGATCGGGCAGTCCATCTGCTCTTTCATCAGGTTTATATTTTCTACAAATACAAAGTAATAGGTAGACCTTGGGGGTGTTTTGTTGCTAGTTGCTTCAGAGAGAGTGAGAGAGAGAGATGTATGAGCTCGCATGTAACGAGACAGTCCTGCATTAAGTGATACTTTGTTACGCCACATGTGTTCTTCATATTCTTGTACGTGTTTGTCTCCACTGGTGTTTGGGGGGAAATGAACCACTGTATAAGTAAGTATGTAAGTAGTTTCTAAGGTTGTATTTGCAAATTTGAACTAAACTCACTCACCCACTAGATTGTTAATTATCACATTTTCAGAATTCACTTTGCTCTTGTTTAAAGCAATTTGTTGGGTTGGACGCAAATAGACAAAAACAACTATATGTAGGGTTTTCATTTCGATTATCATTCTTGATCCTGTGCATGTGATCTATAGTCTGTTTGCAGTGAAAACGTACTGATGAATTTCACTTTAAACAAAAAAGTCAATGAAATCAAGTGAAATTAGGATTGCGAATCCTCATAATTTTACCCTGCCAACTAAACATTAAATTCTCAGAATTTTATTAAACTTAGGATAAAAGTGATTTAACAAACGATCATAATTTCAAATCGCCACTTTTGGTTTGTATTTCAAGGGGGTATGCACATCAAATGAAACGCAGAGTACAAGTAGGGTTGGTTTCAAAAGCTTTAATCGATCATCGATCTCACTGTCACTATAACTACTGTCACTGTCCACAGATATGGTGATAGGTCCCACTGTTGCATTGTCCAAACCATCCCGTTTCCTATAGGAATCTTCAACTACATGTTGAATTTCGGTGCAATAGAGAACAGGGATACCCACTCAACATTTTAACCAATAACTGTTACTGTACCCTATTTTTAAAGCGCATTCCAATTACCAAAATACTTACAACGTCATAAAACCTACTGACATATACTGAGTCAAAAAAGAAACTTCACAAAATGTAATTTGAAAAATAATGAAGAATTTTTCTCTGATGATACATCTATGTATCCGAAATGGGATCCCTATCTTTCGACTCTAGAAAAAAACGTTAGCAAAACCCACTCAAACCCATCCATTCGTCGTGCAAATGACGTTAGTGCCAAATCAGGTTTTGCACGTGCAGTCGATCACGTGATCTTCGCATCGAAGTTTTCTTCATATGCACGTGTTTGCATTGGCCTCAAGAATTGAAAAAACACTTTTAAACCACAGTTCTAACGGTACTTGAAATGCCACGATTGTCAAATGTGCATCGTGAACGTGCCGTTGGCATGTTGCAAGCGGGAAGATCAGTACTTGACGTCGCAAGAGCAATGTGATGCAGCTGTCGTACTGTGTATGACTTGCGAGGTCGTCTACAACAAACTGGCACCACTTCTGATCGCCCAAGGTCGGGTCGTCCACGTGTGACGTCACGAGCAGAAGACCGTCAAATCGTCCTACGTCACCTACGTGACAGATTTCTGCCGGCTACACGAACCAGGGCTGACATGTTTAGAGGTCGACTATCCTCACAGACCATTCGAAATCGGTTGCGGGCTGCCAATCTCCATTTTCGACGTCCATATCGTGGGCCAATATTGACGCCGTTTCATCAACGTCAACGTCTGCTGTGGGCCCAACGTCACCTCCGATGGACCCAGAGAGACTGAAATCGAGTCGTCTTTAGCGATGAATCCAGGTTTACCCTCAGATTCGCGTACGGCAGGCATAGAGTCTGGAGACGACGTCGTGAACGGTATGCCCAATGTTGTGTACAGGAAGTCGACAGATTCGGGGGCGGAAGTTGCATGGTGTGGGGTGCTTTCTGTGGGAACAACCGTTCCCGACTTCTGGTCATCCGTGGAGACCTCACAGCTGCTGCTTTCCGCGACCAGGTGCTCACCCCTGAACTCGTTCCTTTCATGGCGGCTCATGGCCCAGGTCTACAGTTCCAGCATGATAATACTCGGCCGCATACCGCGATGTTGACACGAAATTTCCTTCAAAACGCTGGAATCAACGTCATGTACTGGCCATCGAGGTCCCCTGACCTTAATCCAATAGAGCACGTTTTGGATGCAGTTGGGAGAAGGCTTCGTGGTCTTAGGAACCCACCTCAGAATTTGCAGGAACTTGGCGCTGCCTTGCAAGGGCAATGGCGCAGAATCCCCAACCACGTGTACACAAGCATCAGGCAGTCGATGAGGAGACGGTGTTTGGCAGTGGTGAATGCGCGGGGCGGCTATACAAGATATTGAAATGAGAAATTTCGCATTTTTATTCTTGTGACTTGACATTCTGTATACCCATGTTTTGAAACGGCGGTGTAGCCTTATGGAACTGATTATGTCACTGTCAGTGTATCGATTACATCACACAGATCTCAGCAATGAAATAATAACAATTTAACCATCTTACCATCTCTTGTTCTTTTATAGTGCCCTGAAGAAAGAATGTGAAGTTTCTTTTTTGACTCAGTATATTTTCAGGTCCTCTTGTCCCTGGAATGGTGTTGACTATGGACAACGTCACAAGACAAAAGCTGTGAGAGAAAATTAGCATCTCATATCTGACTCATCCGTGACACTCATGAGTGAGTGAGTTTAGTTTTAGCAATATTCCAGCAATGTATCGGCGGGAGACACCAGAAATGGGCTTCGCACATTGTACCCGGGTCTTCGGGGGTGACGAACGAACGCGTCAACCACAAGTCTACCCCAACAGCCCGGTGACACTCACGGCACTTTCAACTTAAGACAGGATAACAATTATGGTTTGTTTGTTTGTTGTTTAACGCCGAACTCAGCAATATTCTAGCTACATGACGGCGGTCTGTAAATAATGGACCAGACAATCCAGTGACCAACAGCATGAACATCGAACTACGCAATTGGGATACAATGACATGTGTCAACCAATCCAGCGAGCCTGACCACCCGATCCCGTTCATCGCCTCTTCCGACAAGTATTGGTTGTTGATGACCAATTCTAACCCGGATGTTGACGGGTGATAACACTCATGAAGCTCGCACAGTTGTTGTAAATACATTGCCGGACAAAAGAAAACATTACACTGAACATCGGATATGACCAAAACATTACTAACGTTTGTAGTCAACCACAGCTCTGTTACCTTCTAAGCCACAACTAAGAATGGGCGTATATTTGTTGCTCTGTACTTGAGTCATGCATCGTTGAGTCATGCATCGATGCTTTTGAAAAATGAAAATGCACACAATAACTGCATGCCTCAATTGAATGACCTGCTTGCTGATCCAGGAATATTCACAGGTACACGACAAGTTACTAGGGACATCGTCTGTGTTTGTGCAGCGACTTTCAATGCATCACTGTTCCTCGATAAGGTAATACATATTCTTGCAAAATGATTTTCTTGTTCACTATGATTCACTATGAAGTATTGAGTTCCCAATCCCAAGAAATATACATTCAGATGACGGTAGCGGCTCGAACGTTTCGGTAATCCTCAAGTTATAATTGAACATGCAACGGGCGCAGTCTGGGGTGTGAGTGTCAGCAGGTTTACCGTTGCCGACAACCCAAGCGTCGTTTTCGAGTGAGAAGCCTAGGTCAGGTAAATAGACAACGGGTATTTCTTGGGGCTCCAGTCATCATTGTCTTCGTCTGGGCCTGGGTATTGTCGTTGGCTGGCCGGTTTGTCGTTTTTGGGTTGTTGTTTTTATGTTTTATTAGTCTCTCATAACCTAACCGGTGATTTCTGTACTTTTAAACTTCACGAAAATGTTAGTATTGTATGACAGCTAGTGAGAAAGTGAGACTTAAAGAAACATAATCTCTCTGTTTAACACCGCACTCAGCAATATTCCAGCTATATAACGGCGGTCTGTAAACAATAGTCTGGACCAGACAATCCAGTGATGAACAACATGAACATCGATCTAGGCAATTGGGATACGATGACATGTGTCAACCAAGTCACCGAGTCCGACCACCCTCTTACGACAAATATGGGTTGCTGAAGACCAATTCTAACCCGGATTTTTGCTGGTTCTTGGGGATAATCAAAGTATAGAGCAGTGTCCATATTTATATATACAGCGGATCAACAGTGAGTGTTAAGGTTCATCCCCGCACTGTAGTCAACAATATTACTCGTTACACATCAAGTAGAGTAGGTATACGTCATCTTGGTTATATCTGTCCTCGAGTGACTGGAAAAACGTGATACTTCCACATTTTTCACTTCACGAGATGACAGATCGATACATATTTCATTGACACGTGGGCTATTCATCTTATGCTGTTATTTTTGTTTCATTAAGTTAAAACAATATTAATCCGAGAAAATTCGATTAACGGAATCCACATTCTCCCAACTGTTCACGGTTCACTTCTTTGTTCAGGCACACGTATAAGACACTATTCGGAGACAGCGCATGCTTGTATTAACTGCTTTCTTCTATTGTCATTGTATGCATAAGATTTATAACAATATCCATCAAACGATCATTTGAGTTTTAACGAAAAGAACCAGGCATCTGTACTGACATCATTCGTTTATCAGTTGGTACTTTTGACGTCATATTGTGTCAAAGGCAATGTTCATTCTGTAACACGAACCCCGAAGTGAACTTTCCGCCATAGAATTACGTAAATGTCAGCCATGTTTCGCCCATTGCATCACGTGTAATTCTGACTAGTTTCAGAATATGCATGGGAAGAGTATCCTAGTAAGAATAAGGGAAATAACTAAAGATGTATTTCAAAGAATTGGTACATTCAACACAATGTGTTGTAATAGTTTCTGTCACGCATGAGGCCATGGCTGTTGCAAACTCAGGCATGACCTAAAGGGAGACTGATCGGGAGCGATTCCCGGGGACTGGTTGTTGCTTTTGTTTTAACTCTGGTCTGTATATCTTGGAAGCTGCGTATATTGAGCGTTTTATTTTCAATGTCAGAAACATGAGTGTATATTTTCAAACATGGATATTAACCGATTCTAAACTTCCGTTTTGTTTGACATAAGAAAGATGCGGTTTGTGTCATGTACACTTCCCCTTTAAATTTTTTAAACTCGGTATTTAAAAATAAATAAATCACACGTTTCAAGTGACCCGATCATCCAGTTCCCTTCGTCGTATTGCTTAGGAAGCTGGAATAGGAATTTGATAAATGAATCATTTCCTTTTCAGAACCTAATTATCATCAACCATCATAACCTGTATCAGAGATATCTGGGATTATAATGGGCAGCGAAGGTAAGTATATCTCCGTATCAGGCCCTTTATCCTCTGCTGGAGCAGGTGAAGGTATGATACCAAGACAGATCACATGTCACGTACGACTCGAGAGGAACGTGACTCTGGCCAATCGTTCCGGTAAATGTAAACAAGTGATTATCCTAATTATCCAGGAACAATATCCTCCAATGTCTATCCAAGGAACATAAACAATAAGTACCACCTTTTAACGTTTTGGAAGGATGGAATCTCCTACTTGCGGCTCCCGGAGAAGACTGGAGCATAGAGGCGGCGTCTTGGGATGGGAGGGGGAACTGTAAGCTTAGTCTTTCTTAAACACTGTCCTGGTATTATGCTGAATGTGTTTACTAATTTACAATATGGGACTGTGTCGTCTTAGGCGCCGTCCTCGTTTGTACAGAGTTACCTGCCCTATGCACGTAAGGATCTTATGATCTTTCCCCTTTTTGTTTTGCGACAAACGTTTTAAACCCGTTTTACTTTCGTCCAACATTAATCTGACACGCCATGATAAACCCGTTTGCTTGTTTGTTTGCTTGTTGTTTAACGCCACGCCACAATATTCCAACTATATGGCGGTGGTCTGTAAATAATCGAGTCTGGACCAGACAATCCAATGATCAACATAATGAGCATCGATCGATGAAATTGGGATACGGTGACATGCGTCAACCACATCAGCGATCAGCCTGATCCAGTTAGTCGCCTCTTATGAGCATGGGTCGCTAAGACCAATTAGAACCCGGATCTTCATGGGTGACTGAAGTGGCTGAGAGAGTTTGTGTTCATATATATAATAGATGCATTATATCATATCGTTCAGCTTCTTAAGGTAACCGCATACTGAACTAAACCCTATTATTAACGAATAATGATGACGTCAATGAATATCTTGTTGCATAGGACCTGCTGTGCAATCGCTTGAAGCCTACATCAAGGAATACAAGGAGTAAGTGTTATTACATTGTTAGTATATATATATAGTTTTTATTACAGTCATCGCCAGCTGCGTGTTTTTCTTGACCTGTTGAAATGACTGACTCATAAACTAGCCAGCTAACCAAAACATAATATTTAAAAAGAAATAATACATCAATATGAAATCTCTCTCTACCCCCCCTCCCCCAATCTGTCTGTCTTTGTCTGTCTCCTCTCTGTGTGTGTCTATCTCTCACTCTCTGTTTATATATACTACTAAAACTTTGCTAAGGATCACAAAAATTCACAACTTTACTTTAACGTAGATTTATAATTTGAAAATGTATCCATTTAAAATTGGATTAATAATAATAATGTGGTAACCTCGCTTTAGGCAAACAGCCACTTTAATCTAACCTTATGCTCTTGATGCATGAGTAACCATGAAAATGGTTTTCATGGCACCAATCAACCATTTTGCAAATCATGGAACGAGTCATTGACAAGTACACAACACCTGTCAACAGCGGTTCCACAAGATGAAATGACATATTAAAACCTAGGATCCATGCTTACAATAATCTTAGGTTTTTAAACCAAATTTCAGCACGACAACACTTATGCCCCCTTGTGCACGTATCGTACCTGACTACACCCAGCAACAAGTCATCACCAGAATATATTTCCTACTTACACAATTGTGTATATATGTTTAAGAGTGGCGTTATGGTCTTAATAGATAGAGATTTATTTCATGTGTTTTTTATTACCATGTATTTGTAGAAAATATGAACCTGGGGAAAGAGCAAAAACACTGCCTGAACATAAGCTTATTAAGCCCGATGAGGATGCCTTTGAGGAGAAATACAACTTTGAAAACCAAATCACAGGGTTAGCCGTCATCATCTGGAATGAAAACTTTGTTAAAGAAGAAGACAGGAGAATCGGAGCAGATGTCGATGTCAATAATTTGAAAGAAATCTTCGAAGGTCTCGACTTCGAGGTTAGAATTAAGAAAGATCTTAAAGGTGTCGAGATGGAGGAATTCCTACAAAAGGGTAAGCAGTTCATTGTGAGTATTAACCGTACTTCAGTTTTGTCTTGGTGTGTCAACCTCACTTCAAGTCGTAACATCTGTAACTTGAACTCCGTAGCCAGGCGCAATTGAAAAACGATTTGATTGGCTGTTTGGACCCGATTTCAGAAAAGCTGGTTTCGAATTAGTCGATTATTGACTTGTGTTGTTGATGAAGGGCACCCAGTGTCAGGTCGATTATTAACATTGTGTGCCTGCCCGAACTGCTGGCGTGTTAGAAGCGTTAGGTTTCAGAGCGTTTTGAGATTGGGGGGCCTTTTTCATACCTGATCTTGCTCCTGATGGCCGCCCATAACATATAAATGTCACGACCCTTACTCTGGTTCAGGTTTTCATGTGCTCAGTAGTTTTTACTATATGCCTTCGTAAACAAATCAATATTGTAAACTCTTCGGTGCCAATCACATTTTTAGTATCGATCACTTCAAAATGTACGAAAATATTCCCGCTGCAGTTTGACCACAGAAACGCTGACTGTTTCGTGTGTGCAATCATGTCCCATGGAGGCGAAGAACTGCAGGACAGTATGAGATACGACACAATTTATGGCACAGACGGGAATGCAGTTCGGACGAGTCATTTCCTGAGTATCTTCAACGACGAATGCTGCCCGGAATTAGGCGGAAAACCTAAGCTCTTCTTTGTACAGGTGAAGTGAATCATTGTTTTTTTCTGAGACATTAACGCCGCACTAAGCAATAATCGATATGGCGGCGGTCTGTAAATAATCGAAACGCTGCCTAGTCAAACCCAGCAAGACCTTTCCGGAGAATATGTAGACTTCCCCGACACTGCAACCTTCTGCATTACCCAGTGTGTCAGAAGGGCTGTGCTCCCGGTGGAGAACCCAGACACTCTCCTGATCTGCGCCAAGAGATCAGGAGGTACCAAACCAAGGGCACCGAGAACAATGGGGAGTATGACGACAGTGTACTTGGGATGCAAGCGAGACATTTGAAAGGCGAGGTCTGCATATTTAGCATGCTTCTCCTGAATCTTGCCAATCACGTTGCTGTCAAAAGGGACAGAAAATTCAATGATATGAATAAATTCATTGACTTTATCAAAAAGGACAAGATCAGGTGTGTTGGCTGGATATCTTCTGAGGCTGTATATGGGCCTAATTCCAAAGAGGTTTGAAAGCATCATTTTCCATGACGCCCTAGACATGTTCAGGGTCGTACCATGGATGGACCTCAGAGTCAAAGCCACAGGCATGGCGAAGACGGTAGTAAAAGCAGCGAGCCATGCCATCATGTCTCTTAAGATGTGCTGTTTTTGCCAAGGAAGGGCATCCTCTGACAAGGTTTGGACAGTCTCTGTAAATTCATTACACAGTCGGCATTTCATGTTAATATTTTCCTTAAGAATCACATTTAGGAGATTGAGAGTGAAAAGTGACTGGCAGCAAAAAGAAAGCCCCCAGTTTCACATTTAAGACCAGCAGACTTCATCCAGGCTCAGGAGTCGGTTGGATTGCAACTCTGTTCCACGCACTGCATGTACACGCGATGCAATGGTTTCTCAGAAAGCTTCTTCACAAATGACCTACTCTGGGCAGACTTGGTGAATAACTTCACCTGGTTTACTCCCGTGGTCGCTGTACCGTTCAGCAGTACATCACCATCAACAAAATCAACTAAACTTTCAGATTCTGTCCAACAACCTTTCCACGCTTAAAATAGCTGTGGAATTCCTGGTTTTACTGCGAGTCTTGACATGCATCACCAAAGCTAAAACTGTGCTTAGCCACTTCTAAATCAAAATACCTACCCATATGATATTGTATTTAAACGACTGTATGTTCTCTATATCATTCTGTATGATTTTCGAGAATAAACAATTCTGTTCTGTACCAAAGGATCATCCGATAAATAAATATGTACAAAAGTACACAATACAATTCTATCATGAATAGCCTCCACATTAATCAAACCCCGACCTCCAGAATTGATTGGCATATATAAATGATTAAGTGAGGAACGAGGGTGGTGAGCTCTGTTATCAGACATAATCCTTCTGGTCAGGCGGTCAAGTCCAATCAACTACTCGAAAGTAAAAAATAAAGGACTTGCACAGGAAAAGTATTGGTGCGTTTGACCTTGCTTCGAGCATTACGTTCTGAGCTCCAGATTTTCTTTAAGCGAGCTTTATACTCGGCCCGAAGTTTCTCTTGAATCTGGGCATTTTGTGACTTGTCTCGAACTTGCATTCCAAGATAGGTGTATGCCTGATCTTCCACAAGATCCTCAATAACTCCTCCCCCCTTAATTACTTTGCCACGTTTCAAATGAAGAGTATCATTAGAAAAGGACTCGACAAGGAGAACCTGTTCTTTCAAATTGGTATCTTCTTTGGCAAGGAGCTCGATGTCATCCATGTAAAGGCGGTGTTAGGGATCTGTGCTGAGGAGGTCTGGGATGGTAACCCTCCTCTCTATTTAGCAGAAAGCTCAAAGGATTTAGAGACAAACAAAGAAGAAGAGGACTGAAGTCCCCCTGGAAAATTTCCCTTCTGATTAGAATAGATTCCGAAGTCTGCACCTGCCCTTGCGAGTACATTTCAAGTTGAGTCGACCAGCAACTCATTAAAGACTTGAGTAAATCAAGTAATCGCTCCGGGAGGTCAATACAACGAAGAGACTTCAGAATCCATTCATGAGGGACAGAGTCGTATGCTTTTTTGTAGTCAATCCAGCACATGGAGAGGTTGCGGTGATACGTTCTAGCCTCTTCCAAAATCATTTTCTGTACAAGAAGTTGATCCTTGCACCTCCAACATCCGTTTCTTGCTAGCTTCTGCTCTCTGTAAATTATATCATTGGAAGAACAGTAGGATGACACGAGGTTTGTCAAACACCCTGTGAAGATTTTATATTGTGTATTCAAACATGTGATAGGGCGGAAGTTTTATTATTATTATTATCATTAAGTGAGGCAGGTCTACCTCTTTTATGAAAGTCGCGTATAGGTATGATACTAACAAACCCGGAAACGTAATGAGGGCCCATTGACGACTGGAACCATGCCCCTTCACGAACCAACGTCGCTAACAGATGTTTGGACGTATAATATCACCTACATTGACAGAGAGTGTTAGCTATAGAAGTTGCATCAGGAACACAAGAAGAAAGAATCCCTATAGTTGACTATAGCTAATATAATACCAAATTTGAAAATACTTATTACGGATCGTACTGTTAGAAAAAAATAATACCTTCACACCTTTATTACGCAGGCTTGTCGAGGAACGATCAATGATTTTGGCGTGTCCATTGAAGTTCAGACATCGAGGCAAGACAGGTCTGAGAATGAGGATCAAGGGGAGACGAATCAGGTGGATTCAAGCGGAGAAATGAATGCGATGAGATATGAAGTCTCCCCTGCACAAATCTACAAGGATTTTCTTCTGATGTATGCCGCCCCTCCTGGTAAGATATCCTCTCCACACCTTCTCCAATCAGTTGTTTTGATGTGTGCTACCCCTCCTGGTAAGGTCTTCTCTCCATCTCCAATCAGTTTGTTCTGATGTGTGCTACCCCTCCTGGTAAGGTCTCCTCTCCATCTCAAATCAGGTTTTTTATGTGTGCTACCCCTCCTGGTAAGGTCTCCTCTCCATCTCCAATCAGTTGTTTTGATGTGTGCTACCCCTCCTGGTAAGGTCTTCTCTCCATCTCAAATCAGTTGTTTTAATGTGTGCTAGCCCTCCTGGTAAGGTCTCCTCTCCATCTCCAATCAGTTGTTTTGATGTGTGCTACCCCTCCTGGTAAGGTCTTCTCTCCATCTCCAATCAGTTTGTTCTGATGTGTGCTACCCCTCCTGGTAAGGTCCCTCTCCATCTCAAATCAGTTTGTTTTGATGTGTGCTACCCCTCCTGGTAAGGTCTCCTCTCCATCTCAAATCAGTTTGTTTTTATGTGTGCTACCCCTCCTGGTAAGGTCTCTTCTCCATCTCAAATCTGTTTGTTTTGATGTGTGCTACCCCTCCTGGTAAGGTCTTCTCTCCATCTCCAATCAGTTTGTTCTGACGTGTGCTACCCCTCCTGGTAAGGTCTTCTCTCCTTCTCCAGTCAGTTTGTTCATATATATGCCCCACATCCAGGTAAGAGCGTCCCGAAAGCTCCAATAATTTTGTTCCAATATATGCCCCTCCTCCACGTAAGATCGTCTATCCAATCTGTTTGATCTGACGTGGGTCGCCCCAACTGGTAAGCTCTCCTCTCCATCCCCAATCAGTATCAATCCTTTATTCAAGCATGGAGGACACTGGGCCCATACACATACATTATACAACAAACATAGAGGTTTGAATTCAAATGTGGGTATTTGCCAACTAACTTTAGAGAATTGTTCACTATGTAATCTGCATCATTTCTAACGGAAAAAATATACTCAACATTTTCCAGCTATGTGTACTATTTTTAAAAATAAATTGAGACATGTTTACAGATTCGTGTTTTAGATATATGTTTTCTTTTAATTTAATTTTTGCATACAGGGCCAGTTCTCAATATTGGACCAATCTAATGCCATCTCACTTCGTTGTACGTCAATCCTACTAACCCTTTTCTAATTTTAAAGAGGCATTTGCGTAACTATATAATGGACCATTTCAAAAAGATATTTTTCAGATGTCAGAAGACTTTGAATTGTCTATATAAGCCATAAGGTAATGCGTAATTGTCCAAGGGCTTATTGGAATATCGTATAACCCTCAAGGCTCACTTAATGCATTCTATGTTAATTTTCTATGGTATCTATTTCTCTTTTTGTGGAACAGGGCACTATGCAATCCGGAATACAACGAATGGATCGTGGATGGTGCAATGTCTCCATAAAGAGATGAAACCCGGAGCTGTCCTTCATCACTCACTTACACGAGTGAGCCATAACATGTCACAGAAGGAAACCGAAACTATTCCACCTAAAAAATGCGTTCCTTGTATCATGTCAAATCTACCCAAGACTGTTAGATTTACACACAAAAAATAATGTGTCCTAATTATCATAATTTCAAGAGAAAAAATAACAAAATCGTCAGACATTTCTGAATCCCTTGTTCCATCCTGACTTAACTGAGAATGTGTTGATGAAACACAATAGAAAAATAAGACAACAGGTGTTCGCAAAAACAGGTCTTCACCTTTCCAGATGGGTACAATGTGTGGGTGAATTTCTGGTGTTCCCTACCGTGATAATGCTGGAATATTGCTAAAAGCGGCATACAACCTTACTCACGCACTCACTCACTCACTCGTATTGTAATTAGTTATCATGTTATGGACATTTAAGGGTCCACATTGGGGAAGTCGTCCAAGATGCAGCATCGCTGCGTAGTTGCGTGCTTTAAGGACGGGTGAACACTATGATTGAGGTTTGAATCCCGGTTCAACCGGTTATGTTTTTAGGTTTGTCAGCACCATGAACATGCAAGTGATACAAGTCTGAGACCTGCATCAGTTCGTGATTTCCTTCTCCAGCTGACATGCTGTGATATTACTGGAATACCGTTACAAGCGGCATAAAACCAAACTCACTCACAGACAAGCAGTACTACCACTTAACGTCATCATTCGGAATAAAGTCTTCATTACCATAAACATATGTACCATAAAAGTAATAAGAGAAATAAATAAATAAAGCTGTAATTAAACTGTAACAAGTGTGTTATTTTGTTTACTGTCAGAAAACAAACCAGTCTACATATTACACAAATTAGTACAAGTTAGCTGCAGCATCGTGTATCGATATTCCATCAAAACTAAATGAGCTGTGTTTTCCCGATATTGGGGCACATGATGTTGTCGAGGGACCAAACACAAAACGAATGCTCTTCTGACTTTACTAGATTTAACAAAATCTACAACGATACAAGAATCTCTGTCGAAACTTCTCATAACCTGAATAAAGAAATTGTTCATCCATGACGTTTGTCCTTATCTACTTCTTTAAGGTTGTGTCAAAATCAATGAGATGTTGGTCAACTTCACAGATGCTTGGCCGGGCTTGACCACCACTGTTCATGTTAATGGTGTAGCCATGGTCGCTTTCAAGCGCTCCTATCATGATTACATCACAATTTTGATCTGGGAAAATGAAATTTCTTGCCAACATGGAATTGGTACATGGTATCTCTTTAATCTCTTAACGAATTCAGTCTTTTCACTTGACTCGAAGTTGTGAGCTACGAGTCTTTTCTACATTCACATTGGCCTCACCGAGGTTCGTGTCCTTACAATATCTATCCTGCAATACTGAGAAAACCATCGCTCCTCTACATGACATGTACATTACTTGCTGTAAAAACGTACTTCTTTTGTCAGCATGGACGTTATACATGGTAACTGCTTATTTCTCTCAAGGAATTCAAATTTTGCATTGAACTCGAATTCGTAAGCCACTTTGCAATTGACACGCTGCATCATGTTGAGCAGGTCCTCCTTTGTTCCGAACTTCTTCAAGACATCACAGAAAGCCTGAATAAACCAGGATCCGCGTTGTCTATGCCCTTGCCATGAGAAGTAACCTGAAATGTTCAACATGTAGTCATAGTTTAAATGACATTATTTTGTCAGTATTTAAGATGTATCAGTGTAATGTTGGAATGAAGCCCTAAGTGATAGATGTCCCAAACTTTTGAGAAACCCACGAGCACGGGCGGGATGCTGACAAATCTAGGACAACAACCTCTGCGAATCAGGAATGTGAAGTATCAAAGGTTTCTGGACGCCTCTCTACTATCACAATCACCTCACATTAATATTTCCCCCTACCTACGCCACACAGAGATTTCTGATCAGTATAGGTCCCTAGTATTTGGTAGGTATTAAAGCTGTATCGACTGGTGCCGTTGTATGACGTGGTTGAAGGCCTGTCGACCTAACCCGAAGGCGTGGGTCGTTGCTTGCTATATCAGTCACATGATTCCCTGTTTCTTACTTAATAACTTACATTCGGACGTCATGTAGCTGTAATACATTGAGAGCTGCCATGAACAGCAAATCACACGCGGGCACACACGCACACGCACGCACACACACACAGAGAAAGAGAGAGAGACACACACACACACAGACGCACATTCAGGAGCAGCTCACCTGGAACAGTGGAGTGTGCTATAAGGATGTCAGCTTCTTTGGGGATTATGTGCGTCTCTAGACTTCCAGAAGGAGCATCCGCAACACTCTCTGCCACACACATTGCATCATTCACGTCATCTCCTCCTTCAGGCTCTTCCCTGTCACAAGCCTGAAGCGGAATATAAAGTCATGCATTCATTGCTTGCTTCTTTGTACATTATTTCCAAAAATAATCACCACTGACATATATTGGTAAATACCTGAGTCATTTATGATTTGGAGGATATTTTATGAACTTATTTCAAAACACTCAATTTTTGTTATGGATATAGAGTACCAGATGTAATCACTTATTCGTTACATTTGGATATTTTAGAGATGCAAGAGCTAAGCTGAATGATATGGCGTAAGACAACAATATTTGAGTTTCATGCAAAGTGAGTGAATACCGGATGTTAACAGCAGGGTATGCACACTTACCATTTCACCAGCATCTGTATTAGTATCAAACTATATCCTCCGATTTCCAGAGATTCATTCATATATACTGAGGGAAACAAATAAGGGAACGCCACATCATGCAGTGTTCCTTTATTTATTCTCAGATTTCCTCCCACAGCGCTATTCAAAGCTGGTGATGAAAACTGGAAAATATGTATTTTCCTGTGTTCCTTTATTTGTTTCTCACAGTATATATTCACCACTATTTTACTTTTTAAACCCAACGGAACCTATTTCAACAAATAATCTAGACTGAATAATCTCTGGCGTTGACTTTGTATATTTACAAAATTATAAGGAAAGAGTAAACCCGTACATTGAACTTCTGTAACTCAGAATCCAAATGTTGGAGATCCAATGTCAATCTCGGTATGGATATGATATTACTGCAAAGATTTGCATCACTCTGAACACCAAGACAATCGTGACCTAACTATTGGAGGTAAAGTGATCCAAATGCTCGAAAAACGAGAAATATAGCGAGCTAACACTCATTCATCATAGAGTGAGATGTAGTGATCTAACCGCTCATTCAAAGTAACGAAAGCTGTGGAGACCTAACTACTCTCAGAGAATAACGAGAGCTGTAACCACTCATTCAAAGTAACGAGAGCTGTAGAGACCTAACTACTCACTGAGAATAACGAGAGATGTAGGGACCTAACTACTCACTGAGAATAACGAGAGATGTAGAGACCTAACTACTCACTGAGAATAACGAGAGATGTAGGGACCTAACTACTCACTGAGAATAACGAGAGATGTAGGGACCTAACTACTCACTGAGGATAACGAGAGATGTAGGGACCTAACTACTCACTGAGAATAACGAGAGATGTAGGGACCTAACTACTCACTGAGGATAACGAGAGCTGTAGGGACCTAACTACTCACTGAGAATAACGAGAGATGTAGAGACCTAACTACTCACTGAGAATAACGAGAGCTGTAACCACTCATTCAGAATGTCGACTGATGCAGGAATCTAACCACTGACAATTACCAGAGGCATGATATACTCACTTGTATGAAGAAAAGCTTGGGTTTGCCAGCCAGAGAGTTGTTCATTTTGAATGTCTCTATAAGGCCTTCGATCTTTACAAGCTTGTCTGTTCCATAGATCTGTCCCTTCTCGCCATAAGTCAGGATGACACAAACCAAACAATCATAAAAGGAGAAATCCAACGCTGCCTCTGGATAGAGAAACATAAATTCTGTAGGATTCTGTCAGATGATTTTTATGACTATCTGTGACTGCTAATTATTGTTTGATGTCATAGGACCATAGGACGTTTAAGCACATGCTGCGAGTTGACAGGACCTGTCACATTTAAACGCATAAGCACATGCTTCGAGTTGACAAGACCTGTCGCGTATATAGGGAATACTACACTCGGTCTCATAACATACGAATTATACGAAACTCGTGACCTTCCTATGGTCAGATACCTATGGTCGAATAATTCGTATGTTAAGAGACCGAGTGTGGTATTTTATTTATTACCCACGTCTTACGTGCTTTAAATTGACAAAATAGCGTATTTGTGTTATTTGTATGGTTTCTAACCGAAACCGGTTTCATAAAGAGGTTGCGGAAGAATGTTGTTCTGCAGTACACTTTTTGCATGACGTCACACTGTAATGATGTCACTATGCCTCGCTTGTCTGCCCCCTTTGTAACCGACGTCACGATGCATGTCAGTTGTCATCGCCTCGTACAACCTCCTACATTATACTACTCCGCAGCACCCCGTTTCTTAGTTTGTAGTTGCTTCTCTCGGCTAACATCACTGGTGGAAACATTGCGTTTATGTTTTTCGACGGGTATAATCGGCAACGTTGACAATGTTTACATTCCCACAATGCCTATAAGTTGTAGAATGAATGAATTCACGTGTTTGAATGAAAAAGTAGTTCCGTCACAACGTGACCTAATTGAGAGGTCATCGGTTATCCAATCAAATCGTTAGAATCTCAGATCAAGTCGTTACTACACAGGTCAACGCGATACG
Source organism: Haliotis rubra (assembly GCF_003918875.1). NCBI lineage: Eukaryota > Metazoa > Mollusca > Gastropoda > Lepetellida > Haliotidae > Haliotis > Haliotis rubra. The sequence continues at coordinate 112,201 of NW_025765002.1, read as the reverse complement.
ACACTCGTGTGACGTACGAGATCAGTATGCACCTACCAATACGTTGACCACGTGGGTAATAAAAGCACATTCTTCGAGTTGACGGGGCCTGTTACGCACAAACACATACTTTCATTTGACGTGATCTCTCAAGCATAAACACATGGTAAGAGTACATACCATGTATAGCCACATGCTTTAAGCTGACATGGGATAGATGAAGGGGCTAGGTTAGGATATTTATGTAGTGCATATATCCACGCAACTAGAACATGCTTAAGGCTCCACACTGTCTAAATATTCAGGAACATTAATTGCTGTTTGCTTATCAACTATCTCTCCTCTTTGATAATATCTTCACGCTTCTGGAACAGCGCAGATAGATCTCGATTTGTACAAATATTTCCAGAATCCATTTTCCTACAGATATACAGGGGCAAACATACGCCTCATCATGTCCTCTCGCTATACATCAAGGCCAGGGGTTGTGAGAAATCCAGCAGCGATCTGGTTCGGAAACTGGTCCACTGTTGCTGCTAGGTGAATATTATCGCTATTTCCAAAAACCATTTGTTCCAAAAAGCCCTTGAAAATGTACTACCATTCTTTACTGCAACATTGTAATTACTTTGCAGTCATTTGTATTGGTCTTTACACTTGGTTAATTTCACAATCATATTGCCTGTTTTGTATCATTTCTTTGCTGTTAGTTTCACCCCAAAGTATACTGACTTCAGAGCTAACATTTTCTTTCAATAAGAAATCGAGGGATAACAATATAAGAAGACACATATACCTGGAAAAAAACTTGAAGGAAATGACAATCTGGAATCCACTGATACACAATTGTTACGAGGAGAGTTGGCTTTCAGATAGAAACAGTAACTATTAGGTCACATATTTGAGTGAGTGTGAGTGAGTTTAGTTTTACGCCACACTCAGCAATATTACAGCTATATGACGGATGTCTGAAACTAATCGAATCTGGATCAGTCAATCCAGTGATCAACAACATGAGCATCGATCTGCGCAATTGGGATATGATGGCATGTGTCAACCAAGTAAGCGAGCCTGACCAACCGATTCAGTTAGTCGCCTCTTACGACAAGCATGGGCTGCTGAAGATCAATTCTAACCCGGACATATGTGACGTTAAACACAATACACGGGTTGATAGAAAGTTACTACCGTCAGTAATGATCTTTTCCATCTGTTTTCTTGTCTTGTCGTTGTGCCTCACCACCTTTAAAACCAAGATTGTTGAAACTGTCACATACATCTGAAGCATCTTCATCAGTTCCAGTTCTTGTTCTCTTGCCACATACAAAATCTTTGTTGTTGAGGATGATGGCCCTGACACGATTCTCGCCCCTCATCCTGTATTGGACGTCATCGTGTTCTTCCTTTGTGTAAGCTTGAGCTGGACCAATAACCTCGCCTCTAACACAAGAAACTTCAAATGACTGTACAGATCGTCATTGTAACGCAATAATATCACAGACCATGAAAATAGCCATGTTAAGTAGCGTGTTGATTATATGACATAATGGGTGCGTTGCCAAAAAACAACAAATCGCTTGCAACCCTGACAACGGAGTGTTAATTTTCAGCCGCTTGCAATCGCACCAATCGCTGGATGAGGTCGCTTCGTTCTCAAAACAAAATGGCGGCTTAGGGAAATTTGAATTCGACGGCTGAACAAGAATTGTTTGACTTGATTAGCTGGGAAATGGGCAAAGCTAGCTTACATCCCAGCATCCTCAGTTTGTTCCACATCTTCAATGTAGTCGTCAACAATCATAAATTCATCAGCTCCGCCATCGAGACATTTATACCTTCTTCATTAGGGCCTGGCGAGCAAACGGTAATCGCTCCGCCATTTTGGAAGAGCTGTTCATAAGTGATTCATTTGCTTACTCTAAGCGATTCCCGGCTTGCAACGCACCCAATGTAATTATTTTAAATATCGTCTTTCCATTTTAACTCTTTGATATCCAAAGTTTGTGCTTTTAAGTTATTTCTAAATTTCTAAATGCGTCTGCTTTATATCTGCATACCAATATTCCAAGATCTTTTATGACAAAACGATAGACTGTGCTTGGAAGGGGAATCTTCTGTTAAGTAGAATATGGTAGCTCGGACATAGTCGCATTTACCTTTTCCTATTTTTGGGCAGATACTTTTGCTGCTCTCTACGCGTTTTCGATTCTTGATTATAAAAGTAAAACTATCCGTGTAGCGTCGTAGTGACAACCATGGCCATACGAAGAATTTGTTAATATAGTTATAGGATCCGGGTTAGAAATGTTTTTCAGCAACCCATGCTTATCAGAAGAGTGCGGCGTTAAACAACAAACCAGCCAACCAACTAATGTACTTACGGTTTAGTCTTTCAGGTCGTTTCAGTACAGGTACTACACCTTAATTAACCATGATACTATAGCCTTTAAACTGTTTCTTCAATACATTGCACAGATGTATTCTTACAATAACATCACACCAACGCACCGCCAGCCAAGCTACAGGTATGAGGTTTCAAGTTTTTGAATGAAGGTAAAATATTAACGAAATGCCAAATGTCTTACCCCTTAGTGTCAGAAGATGTACCCGGCTGAGTCACGGTGTCTACACAATCTTGGTCACCTAAAGATGAAACCATAATGTTTCTAGATTATATGAAACATGGTTGTTAAAACTCTGAAAATGAAAGCTTATATCAATTCGATTATCACTGTTAAGTTGGGATGTTTTTCTTTACAAACGTCTCAGAACGTGAGTAATATAACATTTCAATATTTCTTAAACAAGCTGATGAGGTTCGAACTGAACGATTGCCAACTGCGATGTTCAGCTACATTCATTCACTTAGGTTTTCCCCACCACAAGTATTATTTATCAACCGCCAATATATAAATGCTTAAAAATCCTTTCCAATCAAACCCGTGAAGATCCGGGTCTTCAGTTATCCATGCTTGTCGTAAGAGGCGACTATCGGGATAGGGTGGTCAGGGTCGCTGACTTGGTTGACACATGTCATCGTATCCCGATTGCGTAGATCGATGCTCATGCTGTTGATTACTGGATTGTCTGGTCCAGATTCGACTATTTACAGACTGCCGCCATATAGCTGTAATATTGCTGAGTTCGGCGTTAAACAACAACCAACCAACCTTTCCAAACCACTTATCCACCTGTCGTCTGTATTTATAGACGTATTCTAAATACTATGTCACCGACGCGGACTGCACACAACATAAAGCGTTTTCACGCTCGTGGAAGTTATGCAATTCATTTCATCAAATACATTCTATTTTTTATTACAAAATACATATTAATACTCCGACCCGTGAATGTCCAGGTCAGTAACCCATGCTTGTCGTAAGAGGCGACTATCAACCCGTGCATTGTGTTTAACGTCACATATGTGCCACCCGTGAAGATCCGGGTTAGAATTGATCTTCAGCAGCCCATGCTTGTCGTAAGAGGCGACTAACTGAATCGGGTGGTCAGGCTCGCTTACTTGGTTGACACATGCCATCATATCAAAATTGCGCAGATCGATGCTCATGCTGTTGATCGCTGGATTGTCTGTTCCAGACTCGATTATTTACAGACAGCCGCCATAAAGCTGTAATATTGCTGAGTGCGGCGTAAATCTAAACTCACTCACTCACATATTAGTAGGCCGCCTCCGTGGTGTAGTGGTTAGAGCGTCCGCCCGGAGAGCGGAAGGTCGCGGGTTCGATCCCCGACCGCGTCATACCAAAAGACGTTAAAATATGGTACGTCTTGGTACGCTCGGTATTAATGGGTACAACAAGGGCTAGTCGGCTCGGAGTCAGTATACTGTGTCTTAGTGGGGTATTCATGCTTCACTGCGGCATGGTATCTCAGTGAGCTAGCACTATAAAACCAGCTTCAGTTTTGGCTAGTACAAGCAGCCGCACATACACATACACACGCATGCACGCCGTCATATGAGCGAAATATTCTCAAGCCCGACGTTAAACCCACTTTCACCTTACCTCACCTCACATATTAGTACTCCAAAAAATCTAGCAACAGTATTGTCCATGTCTCAGCGGACACTGATTGTGAATAACTTCCAACATCATTATACAGTTATCTGCATTCACAAGGTTCGTCTCTATTTCTTCTATGACACAGTCATTATACGAACTATTGTACTTACGGTCATCCATAGTCAACGAAAACTGGAATAAGAGTTGCGTGCGATGTACACCAAACCGAAGTATCGCTCAGGTACGTTAGCAACTGCGATGTTACGTCCAGCTCTTTAAGTGAACGGTTGCCGTCACTCAACCAACTGAATGAAAAGCGTTCGGGCTGAAAAGATATGCAGACAAAAGTGCACCGATGTGAAGCTTTGAGGCGTGCAACTCTTCCTATTTCTGACTAGATTTTCGGGGAACGAGACCTGGGCTCCATGAAATCGACAAAACAATTCCGGGATCATATCATATAAATCGTCATCGCCAGCGAACAACAGTCATTTGCCGGGTGCAAAAGTTAAAACTATTATGGACCGCCTTCGTGCCGGGTGCAAAAGTTAAAACTATTATAGACCACCTTCGTGGCGTAGTGGTTAGAGCGTCCGCCCGGAGAGCGGAAGGTCGCGGGTTCGATTCCCGACCGCGTCATACCAAAAGACGTTTAAATATGGTACTTGTTGGTCCCTGCCTGGCGCTGGGCATGAATTAGTACAACGTCTGGTCGGCTCGGAGTCAATAGAATGTGTCTGAGTGGGGTATTCATGCTTCGGGGCGGTGGGGTAGTCTAGTGGTTAAAGCGTTGGTACAATGAGTGAAGCCCATTTCTGGTGTCCCCCGCCGTGATATTGCTGGAATATTGCTAAAAGCGGCGTAAAGCCAAACTCAGTCAGTCAGTCAGTATTCATGCTTCACTGCGGCATGGTATCTCAGTGAGCTAGCACTATAAAACCAGCTTAAGTCTGGGCTAGTATAAGCAGCCACACATGCACACGCATGCACGTCATCATATGAGCGAAATAAAGTACGAAGTTAAACCCATTTCTCCTTACCTAAAACTATTATGACAATGTGTCCATGACTCACCGTCAAATAGTGAGTAGTATAGAGAGTGTGTCTTCTGATATCAAATAATATTAACACGAGCTGATTAAAATACAAATACCCGAGTCTTGATAAAACATGTTTGCAAAAGGTTGAGCGTATCCTACTCCGAGAGTGACGAGAGCCACAGACACAATGGGTCTTAAACGGTCAAGATATTGACGTTGTATGATATAATAAATGTCTAGGTGTTGTGTAAAAATATGTTCTTTTGAGCATGTGAAACACGTTCTGTGCATGCTGAAAGAGATGTACATGTCATGAACGAATATGCATCGAAATATAAACATATCGACGGAAACATAGTTTTTACTACCCATGTTGATGTGTGGTGGTCTAGCTACCAACAAATGGCAGTGACAATGGAAACGGTACAGGACAAATGTCTGTTACATAGCGGTTACAAAACTGCGAACAAAGTTATAGTGGCAGTTTCCACTGTTGATCAATGCTTATACTAGAGTAATATCGTACTGGATAGACAACAATCAACAAGATACTCCAGACACAAAACAGTTATGAGTTACAGAAAACGTTAAATGACACAGGCGATATAGACTGTCTATCTTCAAACCGGTTTGGGACATGTATCACAATGAAATTAATACAGCTACTACGAATGTTAACTAAATTAGATGTATTGTACATTCAGCGTACGAGCAGCACGATTTCTAAACCTCCTGGTACTGTTAGAACAACCTATACATCACGGCTTTGAATACCATGTTATATTAACCTGTCCTGAATATACCTGTATATGACAGCAATACATTCCACGATATTATTTCAACGGTCCTTTTTGCGAAAGATTTAATGCTCTTCTTAATATACTGGACTAAATAAGTTAGGGATATTGGTATGTTTATGATTGATATTTTATCAGTGTGTCAATGAATGAATAGATCATTGTTCATAATTTCAAAATTTACATATATCCCTAACTATTTTTGTCCAGTATACTAATGATACCAACGTGTCTTAGTGACTTATACCTCCCAATACCATTACATATTGTTTTACCATATATTCCGCATAAGGGGGCGATGGGGTAGCCTAGTGGTTAAAGCATTCGATCGTCACCTCGAAGACCCGGGTTCGATTCCCCACATTGGTGCAATGTGTGAAACCCATTGCTTGTGCTCCCCGCCGTGATGTTGCTAGAATATTACTTAAATTGTAAAACCTTACTCACTCACTCACTCACTCAATATTCAACATAAGCGCAAAACCATCTGCTGAACGTTATACATTGTACCCCACACCGTTGTTATTTCTTTACATTTACACTTCATTGTCAAGGTACAGAATCTACTAATATGTACAAAATCTGTGTCCACACACTCTACTGTTCGTACATACACTAATGCAAAACGTGGTTTGCATGCAATGAAATGGGGTTTAACTTTGCATTTAAGAATAATAGGGGCGTGTATGTCGGTCTTTCTGTGAGCTCCCATGCCGCAGTTTAACATTCATTCCCCATTTACATACAGTATACTGAACCCAGTTTATATTTTGTGCCCTTAATGCCGAGTGTTACTGAGGGTAAGCGCAAATATGATCTTTCATCGTCTTGCCTTATGACTCGGCAGAAGCCTTATGACTCTCCAGACGACCGAGCTGGTGTCGTGTCGTGTCGTGTCGTGTTGCGTACTTACATACTGCATTGGTGTCAGCCGTTTGTTATGTACAAGTATTGCTTGATCAAGGTTACAAGATTCAAGGAGAAGTAAAGCTTTAAAGGCTTTATAGTAGACAAGTGGAGTAAACGCATCAGCGATAATACTGAGGTTAGATTGAACTGTACCATAAGTCCCATGCTTTTCTAGATGACCAATTGACTTGCCTTTGCATGGGTTTATGACTTGTTTTGGAGGCTGATAATGACATCTAGCCCTGGAAAGCGACTCAAATGCGAAAATGTGTAAATACGTCGCACCCGCAGTGTTCCAGCTATATGATGACGTCAAACTGTACATAATCGAATTTGATCCAGGTGTGTATGTTTGTAGATGCCGCCCCAATCACACAAATACAGACAGAAAGCTACAAATGACACAAACAGTATGTGCTGCAGTTGCCATAAAGGAGCACTCACGTTAGTCGCAAAGAGGCTGACTGACTAGGATTAGATGCAAGGTGTACATTATGGAACAACAGGAAACTTGTTCACATTCTAAGTGACAAAAACACGTTTGTTTATAATTTTTCTATGACAAGTTAGTTATCCGGCATCTCTAAACCAGGAAAGACTTTGCTTATTTACCTCAGACTGGACATTGCAATAATAACGTTGTGTCGGTGATATCCGGAACAAGATGTAGGACAACAGAATTGTCAAACAAAATTATATGGATCAGTGTTTTCATCATTCTATGATTTTGTTTTGTTTAAAACAAAAAGTAATACTGAACGCATAACAAATTGTATTGCCAAAAATGTTCAGCAAATTTAGCAAAATATTCGTTGATTTAATTACAGAATCGGTTATATCAATCCTGAATACATTACAAAGATTGACTAGATAATTATGATATCATGAGTACAGGTTGACATTATTGGAGCTTTCAGCCAAGTTGGCGGCCATCTTGGATTTCGGGAACAAGATAGGAGGGCCTTATAAAGACATGTTTGGAATAGTATATTTTTCATTGCATGAGCATGCCAGGTTTGGTACTTTTAGCCAGAGGTGCCAATTTGGGTCTTAACTGTACAACTATTTCAGTATATGCCGCTCTCCTTTGCACAAGGGACATCACTCTTGTTGAAAGACATACCAACCATGTGGCTCAATACGGAATACATGCCGATGTGTATTCTGTCTCACAGTCCCTGAACCGCATTATTTTTTTTCCCGCCCATCCTTCCTGCATTGCTAAAGTCCTTGATGAAGACAGTCTACAGTTCTGAATCTCCCATTTCAATTGGGCTCTATTTTGACGTGATGCAATGTGAGAGCTAGTAGTATAGAAATTCTGTGACATGACCCCTAAAAACGTTATTTTTGGCGAGTTCCGACCTCTGCCGGAGTGACAAATAGGTATGAATGATGACGGGCCATCATTCGCCGTTCAAGCGTAATTTCATGAAAATCGGTCGAATAGTTTTGGTAATGTTCACTTTTTAGTGAGCATGGGTCGTTCTGGTGAAAGGCTAACGATCGTATAGGCGACCGCGCTTGTTAACGGGGCTTGGCATCTCCGACCGTCAGGCAGTCGTTACGTGTGCTGTGTGTACGGCTCGAGGCAAAGACCTCGGAGTCCGATCATCGATGAGCAATCCCCCTGCTCCTGTAATACACGGCCTTGGCTGTCTCGGTCGCCTGGTGTACGGGTTGGGTAAAGACCTCGGAATCCAATCAGTGACTGACCCATAATACATGGCCAGACTGTCTCTCTCTCACTGTGAACGGTGATTGATAAGTGACTTGCTGAGCTACACTGCGCTGGGTAGCACTGTGTCGTGAGGCATGAATTGTAATTCTTCCCTCACAAATGCTCGGCCTGGCCCGTCTTCGAGATTGGGTTGACCATCTTGGATATTGACCTGGTCGATGTTGTATGTTTTCAGCGACCATATCGGATCCGTGGCACGTTTTCTGCTATCTCCCTCGTGTTCACCCGGCTGGTACAAATACTGCACGCTGACCGGGTCCGGTAGGTGTTTCTCTATTTTCGCGCGAGGTGGTGTGGACGATTCGGTGGTGATGGACTTCATTTTGATGGGGTGACTTCGTTGTTTGAAGCTGCCACCACTCGAGGCAAACGTGCAAACCATTCCGTCGGTCGTTTCTCGGGAGTGATCAAATCTTGTGAGTACTGGTGGCGGAATAGCCTCTCGGCTAAGGTGTGATGAAATCTCTCGACTATGGTTTGGCTATGATGCGCTCCCGCTACACGGCATCTGGCCCGGACTTTGTGCTTGGCCAGCAGCTGCGACAAGGCTCCCATAAACTCGCGTCCCAGGCCAACTTTCAGCTCGGCAGGCCAGGTTAAGCGACTGCATTTGTATATTCGTTCGAGCACAACGGTTCAGCCTCTTTGTAGCAACTGGCGACATCCATGACGGTCAGGGCATACTTGTGCGTTTTGCGTCTCACCCTGTCCTGTGGTAGAAACAAGAGGTCAGCTTGATACACTCGATTCGGTATCGAAATATCGAAGTTTCGTCTCGGGATGTACCAGGGCAGTGACAGGTAGATTTGCGAGAGAAGTTGATTTTTAAGCCAAGCTTTAGCAACATCTTCTGAGACTCTGGCGGCTTTGGCGAGTTTCGCGATAGCATCCACGTCCTTCCAGTATCCGCGTGGGTAAAATGTCTCCATATTTGATTATTGTTAATTATTATTTAATATGGGTGTGTCCGTACTCGTAAGTCATGATGCCATCGTCGGCAATCCATCTTTACGTGTCCATGGGCGACAGTGACGTCTTGTTGATTCCGTGAGATTGAGACCATGTGCTTGTCGCTTCTCAGCATGTTCATTTGGTGTTTGGTGTTTGAAGGTCCAATTCTCGAACAGGGCATCTTTGAATCGATCGTGCCTGATGTTTTGTTTTTACCACATACTTTTTAACGCGTTTCGTCTTTCTGATTTCGGCAGCAACAACTTTCTTGATTGAACACATTTTGGGTCTCAGGCCGATGTATTTTGCGATCAGCAGGCCCGCACATTCGTTCTTCATCTTTCGGAGCCACTTTTTGTTGACTTGGCTGTGCATCGGATGGTATTTGGGATAATCGCTCGTATCGTACAGGTGCAAGTGTTTCTCCATGTCCCAGTACACGTCCTCGGTATGGATTTCCATCAGCAGCAAATCCGTGTCTGTGTACATCACCTTGCACTGCGTTTTGAATTCGTTGTAATAAAAGTCGTACATCAAGTGCTTGAATAAGTCCAGGATCCTCATCCCCACATAAACGGGTCGGTCGAATTTGATTTTGATTTTGTTCATGTTGCAGCGCTGCCAAGTCGCCGAAGAATATTTTTCTTTGGTTGAATGACGGGCTGGCTATCAGCTTTCTGAGTTTTTCGTCCTCGTGAGCTCGGACCAGCTTCACGTCGACAGGCTTTCCCAGATTTTCCATGCTTTAGTCGAACACCGAGTTGTTAATGAAATTGTAGAGATTTGTTTCAAAATCGCTGGTGGCCAGTTTACACAGATCTGTGTTCATTCGGATGTACGGCTCCATCCACGGCTGTTGATCGAATCGTAGTGCTCGGTGTAATTTCTTCAGCTTCATTACAGGTTGTTGACGTCAAGGTAGACTATCTGTTTGGTTGGTTTGCTTGAGTCGTAGCCGTCTACGTACTTGTTGTTGGCTTTGGCGTAGAGCCTGGCGGACATTGAAATCCCACCTCTCAAACCTTTCTCGACGAACAGGTGCATGTTGTACTCTGTCAGCTATCCGCGAAGGTTGTCCAGCACCACTGGGATGGGTATGATTTTGTGATTGATTTTCAGTTTCAAGTTGCACGCATTGTGTACGTCGCCCCTGCAACGGCCGTTGACGTGGCAGTGATCTCTCACTGAATCACCGTTGACCGGTTGTTTGCACACGTGGCAGTGAGTGGAATTCTCGTAAGCTCAACAGTCATCCCACATCATATGCATGGGGATGATTCTGTACAAATTTCTGCTGATGATTTTTTTCCTCACATTGCAGGCAGGTGAGTAACCTTTCGGTTGCATCCTGACCTCAGTCGATCATGGGAGGATTCGTAACCGAACCCACAAACCTTGTGTTTGTGTGTTTTGCGATCGAAACTCTACTCGGTGGTTGGAGTGTCGGTGGCGGCCTTGACGTTTCTGGTTAGGGCCTCGAAGTCGGCGTAGATGACGTAGGGAATGGGCATTTGTTTCTTGTGGTTGACAAATGTTAAGATGTTGTCGTCTTCCTTGGGCATGTTGATCCTAATCACTGTCTGCCACACGCCCGAGCAGTCCTTTCTGTGCACTTCTAACAGGTCGACGAGCATGTAACCGTGCAGGCACTGCTCACAAAAGTGTTTCTTCCCATCGTGTTTCGATTGGTCATGCAACAGCCTGCTCAGGCTTTTTATCCACTCATAGTGAAGTTCTTTTTGTATCAGGAATAAATTGATCCTGCGGCCAACGTTTTTGGCGTCGCACGATGGGTTTGTTACTGCCTTCATGGCCAAACACATTGATTTGTTTTGTTTTTCGACTGGGCTGGGCTCATCTATGCCCGTGAATTTGAGACTGGTTTCCGCGGGAAAGCTGGAACGCCTGCAGGGTTATCTGTCGGTTTGAACATTGCGGATGTGATGACTGCCTCTAAGCAATATAATTTATCGTCGCCTTTGTTTTTGACGTTGACGTGTCGATGACGCGACGTGTCGATGGTCGAATCGATGGAGTCGGGTTGGAGCATGACTTCCTGCTTGCCTCTCAAAAAAGTCTCAATCCACTTTGAATTTTTGCATCAGGACCCACATGCTGTGTTTCGCGTGCCAGCTGGAAAAGGCCAGGTACGACAGCATGCCTTGTTTTTTTATGATTTCTTTGTTGGCGCTGCAGTCGCCTATGATGAACAGCATCAACTCTCCTTTAAACCTGTCGTGATAAGAGCGCAGCCAGTCCTGCAGAAGGGGTTCCCAGATCAACTTTGTGCACGTCGCCGTCATTCATCAACATCTCTCTGTGTACGTTTTGCTCACGCGCAACGTCAGGCAGAGAATGGCGATGTGCTCGAAAACGGCCCAATCGTATCCCCCAGCATGTGCAGCACAAACACCGTTTTTTCCGCAACATGTCTGACTGCACACGATGGCGCAGTGCGAATCGCAAGGCAGTTTAATAGATGGCTTGCACGAATCTTCCATTGTCTATATTGAGTTGCGCATCCATAATCACGCACAGATATAAATTTTGCGCCTTCTTGGTGATTTGGATCATGATCTCTTCACTCCCATTGATTTCCAGCATGCGCTTGATCGCCGGCAGTTTTCGGATCTCGTCTAACTGTTGGTGGGCTCTCATGCCTTGCCTGAACAGCTAGCTGGTCACACCTTCGACGGTCATTTCCACCATGGTGATCTAGGGTTCCAAGTATGTTCACTGACTCTTTGAAACGACCGGTATTCCTCCATGGGAACGATCAGAATGCCTTTTATAGATCAGGCGGGGCAACTTCAGGTTGATGTTCGACATCATGTCGCTCTTGTCCTTGACAATCCTCTGGTGCCACAGTACGCAATCGTAATGGATGGACAGCTTTCCCGAATACTGGTTGCGAATCTGCCAGGCCAGTTCCGGGATCTTGACCATGTCGAACACCATGGAAATGTTGTCTATGACGTAGCTGGCAGTGTCGGTTGCGAAGATGCCACGGATAATTTTGCTATAGTCGTATTCCTAATAGTATTGCTAATCCTAGAAATTCCTTGACATGACATGTTATTGCATTCGCCCGCAGTTCTCCAGAGGTCCGCGTAAGTGAAAAACATGTTGCTGTCCTCTATGCTTAGCACCTCGTTGCTGCTGATTTTGATGGTCGTTTTCCTGATGATGGCTCGACTGATGTTCGGCACAGTCGTGTGTTTGTCATTCTGACTCCAAAGTCTTGTGAAAAGCCAGGCAAGCTGTTCCAGGGACAATGCCATCGTTCCCGGCCAGGTTGGGGAATCGAACCAGCAGCGTTTGGTTTTGATCGATCATGCTCGGATTGTTCATGATCATCAAGGATTGATGGACGGCTTTGACTCTGAGTGGTTCCCTCAATCTTCAGAAAGGATCTTCATCGAACTCGACAGCAAGGGCACGCTGTGGGTGAAAGCCAGGCTGGGAGTCGATCTCACGCATGCCAACAAGAGAACAGCGCTCGCTCTGTCGGCTCTGTTCAGAAAACATGGTGTTGACTTCGGTCGCAACGAATTGAACCTGCGGGATTACAGTGGTGAACGTCCAACATCGACGGCACCAACAATAAGATCTTTGTCAACAAACAACGACACATGCCTACCGACGGTTACTACAGTGTGTGCTTGCTCAACGACGAAATCTTCAACCTGCTGGGAGGCGAACTCAAACTGAACGGGGAAGACAGCTTGAGACTTGACTGACCTATGGCCAGAACTCTTAGCTGACGTCGAGTGAAATGCTACCGCAAACAACCGTGCATTCATCTCGATCAGATAAGCATGACTGATAACATTCAAGGCGAACGGCCTTCCAGGCTTTTGAGAGCTGTGCCAATCAAAGGTAAAACTACAATAAAGGCAGTTGTTTCCGTCCCTGCAGTACAAGAAAGTAACCTGAGGCATGATCACGGAATTAAATATATCCGTTTTAGATATAAATCACAAACCAATACACATAGGATATTTCAGCAGGACGCTGCATGTAAAACAGTGACGCAAGCTTTAGGTCCCAGAACCGCATAACGTGTCATAAAATGCACTACTCTAGCGATCTCAGACCTCGGGGACATACCAGGATTTGACGAACCCAGAATCGCAGGCTGACTGTATGCCTTGCAACTGAAAAACAGTGTGTACAAACACACGGAAGTGCCCTCTGACCCAGGAGGTGCTACTGCTAGTAACCTAGGAGATTTAGACTATGATGAAATCGTAAACAACACTCAGTACAATCTCATCCATAACGACAACAACAAATGGACGTTGATCTCACCCAAAATCGACTGACTGCTCGGTATCAACGTCGTTTCTCCCTTCATGTTTACGGATAATAAGGATAATTATTTAACGAAAGTCGTCAATAATGCGATCATGCTTGGATGTCCCATCGCAAAGATGGAGCGTGCTCATGAGCGTCGTCCTTAGAATAGCAGACCACATGCTATCGAGTCGACCGAACCTCAGTGACGGAACGAGTTTACAGCTGGTGACCGAATTCGACAAAGTCTCACTCACACAGCAACCTGCATGGACTGACTAATGTCGGTCTTCTACTGCATGCCAACTGAGATGCTATGCCGAAGTTAACAGCATTCACCACTCACACGGTGCCTTTGATACTGAGCGCCACAGAGGGGAACAACAAGGACGATCTTTTGTCACAATGTTGCATGACACGGCATAGGATCCACCAACCTTCCCCTTGAAGGTCAGTGCTCTATCCACTGGTGTCTTCCTTGAAGGTGGTGTCTTGTGTGTCATCCATGAAGGTGGTATCTTGTGTGTCATCCATGAATGTGGTGTCTTGTGTATAATCCATGAAGGTAGTGTCTTGTGTATAATCCTGGAAGGTAGTATCTTGTGTGTCATCCATGAATGTGGTGTCTTGTGTATCATCCATGAAGGTGGTGTCTTGTGTGTCATCCATTAATGTGGTGTCTTGTGTATCATCCATGAAGGTGATATCTTGTGTGTGTTATCCATGAAGGTTGTGTCTTGTGTGTCATCCATAAAGGTGGTATCTTGTGTCATCCATGAAGGTGGTATCCTGTGTGTCATCCATAAAGGTGGTATCTTGCATCATCCATGAAGGTGATATCCTGTGTGTCATCCATAAAGGTGGTATCTTGTGTCATCCATAAAGGTGGTATCTTGCGTTATCCATGAAGGCAATATCCTGTGTGTCATCCATAAAGGTGGTATCTTGTGTCATCCATAAAGGTGGTATCTTGCGTTATCCATGAAAGTGGTATCCTGTGTGTCATCCATAAAGGTGGTATCTTGCATCATCCATGAAGGTGATATCCTGTGTGTCATCCATAAAGGTGGTATCTTGTGTCATCCATAAAGGTGGTATCTTGCGTTATCCATGAAGGCAATATCCTGTGTGTCATCCATAAAGGTGGTATCTTGTGTCATCCATAAAGGTGGTATCTTGCGTTATCCATGAAGGTGGTATCCTGTGTGTCATCCATAAAGGTTGTATCTTGTGTCATCCATGAAGGTGGTATCCTGTGTGTCATCCATAAAGGTTGTATCTTGTGTCATCCATGAAGGTGGTATCCTGTGTGTCATCCATGAATGTAGTGTCCTGTGTGTCATCCGTGAATGTGGTGTCTTGTGTATCATCCATGAAGGTGATGTCTTGTGTGTCGTCCGTGAATTTTGGTGTCTTGTGTGTCGTCCGTGAATGTGGTGTCTTGTGTATCATCCATAAAGGTGGTATCTTGTGTGTCATCCATGAAGGTGGTATCATGTGTGTCATCCATAAAGGTGGTATCTTGCATTATCCATGAAGGTGATGTCCTGTGTTTCATCCATAAATGTGGTATCTTGTGTTATCCATGAAGGTGGTATCATGTGTTATCCATTAAGGTGGCGTCTTGTGTGTTATCCATGAAGGTGGTATCGTGTGTCATCCATGAAGGTAGTATCATGTGTGTCATTCATGAAGGTGGTATCCTGTGTTATCCATGAAGGTGGTATCTTGCGTTATCCATGAAGGCGATATCCTGTGTGTCATCCATAAAGGAGGTATCCTGTGTCATCCATGAAGGTGGTACCCTGTGTGTCATCCATGAAGGTGGTGTCTTGTGTGTCGTCCGTGAATGTGGTGTCTTGTGTATCATCCATAAAGGTGGTATCTTGTGTGTCATCCATGAAGGTGGTATCATGTGTGTCATCCATGAAGGTGGTATCTTGCATTATCCATGAAGGTGATGTCCTGTGTGTCATCCACAAAGGTGGTATCTTGTGTCATCCATGAAGGTGGTATCCTGTGTGTCATTCGTGAAGGTGGTATCTTGTGTTATCCATGAAGGTGGTATCATGTGTTATCCATTAAGGTGGCGTCTTGTGTGTTATCCATGGTTGTGGTATCTTGTGTTATCCATGAATGTGGTATCCTGTGTCATCCATAAAGGTGGTATCATGTGTGTCATCCATGAAGGTGGTATTCTGTGTTATCCATGAAGGTGGTATCACATGTAATCCATGTAGGTGGTGTATTGTGTGCTATCCATGAAGATGGCGTCTTCTGTGTCATCGATTACTTTTATTCATTGTACATACCTTGTCAATCAGTCTTCTCAATCATTTGACTGTTGCTCTAAAGTTGTTTGATTAAAAACATGTTGTAAAAAGCGAATCTTCAAACTATTTTTACTGAGTTAGACCACTTTAATTACAAGAATATACATAGTGTTTCAAAATCACATCATTGTAATGATGGGGCATATTTTATTTATAGCCAATCAGATCGCTTATTCTTGTCAGACAGGCATGCTCCTAAAGTACTGCTTCGATTCTTGTCTCATTTTGTAGAAAAATATATTGGCTTGAAAAGTGTGCATAATTTTAATAGGGAAATACAGTGAATATTGTTAAATTTGCCCTGAAACTAACTTGGTGTTTTTATCCTCTTTTCCTTTATATAGTGTTAAGACCCTGTAGTGACAGTATATACCTTGATGCTAGTTTATTTGCGTTGCAAGGCCCTGTTCAAATAAGCACCAAAGAATCAATGTTTTAGGTATTATTCAAATGATGCTGGTCTATTCATACCATGCCATATAAACCATGAAGTATTGATGCAGTGACACATGTGTAGTCTTATTGTATGGTCATGAACTGTTGGTCCATTTCCGCTGTTGCTGACTCTATGTATGCTACGTGTATCTTTGATGATATTCTGACCTCATAATACCTTCACTGAGGCTGGTGGCCACTCTCGATCCAGCAATACAGAACTATCGGCCATCGCGACTCTACATGGCATGTACGTTACATGCTTGGAAAACGTACTTCTTTTGTCAGCATGGACGTTATACATGGTATCTGCTTATTTCTCTCAAGGAATTCAGTTCTTCTATTTAACTCGAAGTTGTAAGCCACTTTCCTGTTGACACGAATCATCATTGTCGTCAGGTCGAGGGAGGTTCCGAATTTCTCCAGAACATCAGAGAGCGCCTCGATGAACCATGATCCTTGATTTGCATTGCCTTGCCAGGAGAAGTAGCCTGAAAAGTAACATGAACACATCCAGTTAAAGAATCTGTAATGGTATGTCAATTCTGAAATGACTGGTATTTCTGGTTCAAAGCCTGTCATATTCTTTGTGCAATGTGCTTAACAAGCAGTATCCATAAATTAGAACAGTCTGTATCATAGAACCTACTGACCACTTGGCTGACCAGCATTGCTTGTACATAACCGATACAAGATATATCCTTTGATGATCAGTTCGGAGATGGAAGAAGCAACTGCGATCTGGTTGTCTATAAATAGAATATGCCCAATCAGATCGCTGGCTCATTTCAGTAGCGTAGTGGCTAAAGCGTTCGCTCGTCACGCCGAAGACCCGGGTCAATGTGTGAAACCCATTTCAGGTGTTCCCCGCCGCGATATTGCTGGAATATTGCTGAAAGCATTCATTCATTCATTCATTCAGAGGCGGGTACTAGCGTTTCTGCGTGTTTTGGTGAAAGGCTTTTGTGTACTAGATGCAATAAGCAAGAAAGTCGGTAAGTTAACGGTGCGAATACTGAGCAGGAAGTTTGGTTCGGAATCGAAAACCCACACGATTTTTTACAGCTTTCAAAGACCCCAAACAACGGCTTTGATTCTTTTAATTCATTTGGTAGCCAAAAGCGATTGGCTTGAAATGGGTGTGTTGTTTACTAGTGGTATGTACGGAGAGCATTGTTGAATTCGTCCTGGAATGAACTTGGTGTGTTTTCCTTTTATTTTGTGCTGAGACCCCGGTAGTTACAATATATACTTTGATGCCAGTTTTCGGAGTTACATGACTCTGTGGATAGAATGGATTGACCAATTGGTAGACGAATATTGTATATCCATGACCGATACAAGATGTCGCCTTTGCTAGTCAGTTAGAGGTGGGAAGAACATGAGAACATAAACCATTTATTGATGACTACTTTTTCATTTGCAACGAGGGGCTCTTCTTGCCGTTTACATGAAGTAAGGATACTGAGTTAATATATAACTGAGAAAATGTTTTCAGAAAATGTGTCTCGTCACTATATGACTGTCACAATGCCGCTCCCATGTTAAATATTAACTCACTTACTCACTCACTCACAATAAATGCTACATATAGCCGTCCATTTACCATCAAAGAGTGATCACCACCTCAAGCTTTAGGTGTTCCTCTACGATCACCTCACCTGGGACGACAGAATATGCAATGAAGAAATCTGCCTCAACGGGGATCCTGTACGTCACTGGTATTAACTCTTCATCCTCAGTATCTCCCGTCACGTCCATGGCATCCATCACGTCCTCAGACTCCTCCTTGTTGCAAGCCTGAAGTAGAATAAACTTCACGTTGGTGATGGAACATTTCGCTACTTGATCAAATTCATCTGTATCTTAACAATTGAACAAGTGTCAGGCTAACAGGCTATCTCCATCATTCTTCAACTCATTAATTTACAAAGGATTTAAAATATGTGTCCGTTCTGTTAAAAGGTTTAGGTTTAAAGACAATCAGAGATTACTTCAAGAACATTTCGATTCTTCATCGAAAAACAACGGAGGAAGACACTAAATGAAGAGACACATTTAACATAAAGTAACTATAACCTGTATAAAAAATAGCTTGGGTTTGCCAGCCAGAGACGGGGTCTTTTTGAATGGATCTACAAAGTCTTCTATCTGTACAGGTTCGTCTGTTCCGTAGACCAGTCCTTCCTCGCCATAAGACAGGATGACACACGCGAAACAATCATAGGAGGTGAAGTCCGACGCTGCCACTAGGATAGATAGTTGACATGAAAAACATGGATCACATGAGATAGGACACAGAATCTTTAACATTAAAGCCATGTGCTGATCTGTACCTCTCTTCCAGAGCCTGCTGGTACGGGTAAAGTGGTTTACATATGCTCATGGTATGGTCATATTGTACGATTGACTCTGCTTTTAGCAGAGATTTCTTATGAATGTGGAAAGGATTTTG
The DNA here is from genome assembly GCF_003918875.1 of Haliotis rubra. Classification (NCBI taxonomy): domain Eukaryota; kingdom Metazoa; phylum Mollusca; class Gastropoda; order Lepetellida; family Haliotidae; genus Haliotis; species Haliotis rubra. The sequence continues at coordinate 93,243 of NW_025765002.1, read as the reverse complement.
TCGCTTCTGTGTATATGAAATAATAATCGCTTCTGATTATGTGAAAACAAAATCCAAAAGATTTGTAAAATAACAGTATGATATTTTTGAATATCAACGACACCTTTAATGTTTAGCGAAAACACTGTTATATAATCCCACATGTATTGACCAGTAGTGTCCTGTTTTTTTACTGATCAAAGAAGTAGCTCCAACCGTGGCATTCAGTTACATCTTACAGGGAACCCTTACTTATGAGATAAAGTAGTTTCAATATAAGTACCTTTCTTAATAATTGATTTCATCTCAGAAGCTTTCTTGTTTGGATGCATATTTACTGTAAAACCAAGCTCCATGAAACGTTGGTACATCTTTCCAGCATCTTTGTCAGTTCCAGTTCTAGTTGGCTTGTTCTTAAACTTTTTGTTGTCGAAGATAATGGCCAGGCCACGCTTCTCACTGTTCATCCTGTATGTTCTGTCTTGGAATTCTTCTCCTGTATAAACTGGGGTCTGTATGCCACTGTTACAAGATGAAAAAGAAGTTTCAATTTCCCCTGTCTCTCAGTCCTACTCTAGAATTCATACTTTGCTTTTGAACAATTAGATTGAAGGTAGGTAGGTGTAACTCCCAGTCCATAAAATTCAAAATATCTTACCCTGGAGTAACATGACCTGTGCTTGTACTTGGCTCAGACCCGGCGTCTACACTATCTTGTCCACCTAAAAGATGAAACAAATATTTTAACAGCTAGTGGCTCACCCTAACCATTGCTATAATATTGATGCCATCTAAGCTCTGGATCGCATTGAGTCCCACTATAACGTACTGTCAGTCTCAGTTCAAAAACATATCATGGACTGTGGTCAACAGTGGTGGACTGTTAACATATCTCAAAAATCGAAACTTGAATCATATTAAGCTTTCAAATTAGTACTTAATATAGAATCTTGCCTTCAGCAAATATATAAGAAGATGAAGAGACGTTAACAAGATTCTGCTGCTGCTGCCATAAACTTATGATCGAAACTGGACGTCATACTTATACAGAAGAAGCCAAAAGACTATGTCCACAATGCCAAAGATTAGGTTTTAATTTTAGCGAAAATATATAATTCATATTCAGCATTAAGGCTAATTTCTTTCGATAACTATTCCTACACTAATCCATCATATGGAAAAATTGTACATCTTATGTCTTCTAAATGTAAACACACTGTTACACAACTCTCGAAATATCTTTTCCACGCTTTTAAATTACGAGAGTCACTCAATATTCACTGATGTAATTTCCACGTGTGATAACCTGTTCATGTATAATTGTATTATGTATGTTCTATGGGCCTGTGTCCTGAAACTTGGAAATAAAATTCTATGGCATATAGTACTGTCACTCTGGGATACCATTGATACTGTCTATACCGAGGACACTGAATAATAGACAAAATGTATAAATTGAATTTCAGGAGTACTCGGATTGATACACCATTATTCTTTGCCAGACCGACAAATTAAAAAATACTGAAACTTAATAACGTTAGAGATATAGTACGAATGCATTCTTTGTTTGTCATATATGGCTAGGTTGTCAAAAGAATGAAAGAAAGTTTCCTGTAATATAAGACAATTCAAGCATATTTCATATGACCGTTAAATACAGTGTACGTTCATGAAAACTTTGAGGTTTTGAAACATACTAATATTATCTATCTTTGTCGGAAACTATTCAGTTATATATAAGTTCTATCCCCTATTTAAAGCTGCTGGTACCTGCTTAAACATCTGGTCAAAGCAGATACACCGACACGTTTGACATATCAAAACATGTGTCAATTAGATTAGTTTGTTGTCTAACACTGAAATATCCAAGCTATATGACTTGTGTGTGTTATTGATCGAACCGGACCGGACAATCCAGTGATTAACATCGCCAGCTATAATCCATGCTGAGGGGCTAGCGGGGTGATTATGATTTTAGGGGGGTCACCCATTTTGTTCTGGGGAGGGGGCACCACATGTACTAGGGGGGGTCAGCAATTTCGTACATTGAAAAATTTAAAAATTATGCATACAAAGTATTGGGGGTGGGGTCATTGATTTTGTACATGACATGCAAGGGGGGTCACTTACTTTGTTCATAAATTTTAGAAAACCGTTGCATACATCAACCAAATCACCGAGCATGCCCTGCTGCTGGGGGACCTATATAGGTCCCGGATATCCTGGATAGGTAGTTAGAGACTAGTCAGGTCAGTTGTAACTCACACAAAACGTCAATCGAGTTGTTCTATTTCACAAGGGGGCGGTGGGGTAGCGTAGTGGTTAAAGCGTTCGTTCGTCACGCCGAAGACCCGGGTTCGATTCCCCACATGGGTACAATATGTGAAGCCAATTTCTGGTGTCCCCCGCCGTGATATAGCTGGAATATTGCTAAAAGCGGCGTAAAACTAAACTCACTCACTCACTATTTCACAAGGCGTATCAAGAGGGGTTTTACATGAATAAATGAATGAATGAATAATTGAATGAATGAATGGTATACCGGGTATTTCGACATAACATATTTTGCGTCGTGTTGTTATCATTAACTCTCGTGCTGCCAAAACGCCAGCATTATAGAAACTGTGCACCACAAACCCACAACCCCGTACCACTCACACCCACCCCCTCCGTCTCCGCCTCATCAAAAAGCTGTATCCTCTTTCATATCCTCTTCCTAATACATTATACGGTTCAATTCTGCCTCAAGATTCCACTTGAAGAATGAAGAATGAATGAATGAATGAAAGACAAATTTTGACCCAATAACATATCTTGAGTTTGCATACCCACTTTATCGCATGTGCACAGGTGTAGAAACTGTCCCGACTCCCAACCGCCTGACACTTCCTGATAACCTTGTCTGATATTAATAATTATCACTCTGAACACTACATATCTATAATCTTCCCATTCAACTGCTTCGCACTCTTAACAGACACAGTCTACGCAGACCCACACCAACACCAACACCAACCAACACAAACTGTCAACAGGAAATAGTGTACTTACTGTCAGCCATGCTCGAAATGAATAACAGAAACCAGGAGTGGTGTGTCCCAAATTGTACTCTGCTTAAAACAATGCTGCTTTTACTTGTACGAGAAATTATTGCTGCCTCGAAAACGATCCCGGATAGAATGTTTGTATCACAAAATGCAGGGATTGCTCGCTCGTGACAGACTGTATGAATACAAAACGGATTGACCCGAAGCTCGTTGAACCTCCAATATGGCGTCTATCCAACTATTGCATGTCGGGAATAGTAAAGTGAGAGCTTTCACCAAAAAAGGTGGCCTGGATATTGGGCAAGATAAATGGTTCGATATTGTTTCAAAATTCAAAGTGGGGATACAATAATGAATATGAGATTGTGTGAACACTGTGGTCATTACATGTAATGTGCGTGGGCTCTCTGTGTAATACATACATTTACGTAGCTACAGGGTCACTCAGTGCATTCGGTATTTCATGAATGAAAATTCTGTACCCTTATATTTAAGGCAAATCTGAATTCTTAGGTAAAGGTAATGACTGACTGAGTTTGGTTTTACGCCGCTTTTAGCAATATTCCAGCAACATCACGGCGGGCGGTAAAGGTTATGTTTTCCAACAGTTTAAACGACCCCCGTTGCATTGTGTTTGTTTGTTTATTGTTTAACGCCGCACCCAGCAATACTCCAGCTATATGGCCGCTGTAAATAATATAATCTGGAAAAGCAAACCCAGTGATCAACATCATGAGTATCGATCTACGCAATTGGGATACGATGACATGATTGTGTCAGCCAAGTCAACAAGTCTGAGTCGCCTCTTACGACAAGCATGGGTTGCTGAAGACCAATTCTTCAAGGGTAGGTTGTCCTGCAAAGATTTAAATACTATAAACCAGTTCGTCTTCTTGTCAATTTAAATTTTCGATTCGTATCAATGATTAGCATTGAAATTAAAGCCATCGCTGTAATGTTACACCTCCAGCACTTGGGCATTTATCGTGTATAGTATCGTGTAATCCTATGATTATATAAGCAAAAATAAGGTTATCCATATGCATTATCTCTTTGACTTGATTTGACAAAGAATGATCATTCCTGCCGCACCTTGTTACACACAGTACAAATATATATTTCAGTTCACGAAAAACTCTATAAAATTATAAAAGAATTAGCATGTGGGAACGTTCAAGCGCCGCTTGACAGTGTCCCCGTGTTTGTCCTCATTCAGAGTAGACACATGTATGAAACCGGGCATTGAATCAAAAAGAAATGTGCACCAAAAACATGCCTGTTATCTACAACAACTCAAACATTCAGCTTGTGAAACGCTCGGTCTTGGTGGCTTTTGAAAGCTTTGTCACGAAATTCATAGTGATTCCCCGAGAGACGTTCCCACTAGAATCTTAATATAGCAGCAAGGAAACACTTGAGCTTGAGCTGAAACCTTGACCTTTAAATGGATCACAACATGTACGTTTGTAAGCCTTACTGCCTGACTTGCATGTAAGATAACAAAGGGTGTAGCGAGCTTTCCCCCGGAAGGACATAATATATCGAGGTTAGCCGCTTTAAATGTATATTGTGTAAACACATACAATGGAAGGTGGGGTGAATTCCAAGGGGCGTACTGCTGTTACTTGTTTCAATTGTATACAAAGTCATCATATACGCTGCCGACTTGTACATATGAGTGTTGACTGCTTGCACATAACTACCTATACAATACTCTATTAAATAAATGCATTTGTCATGTTGATAACATTAACTCTTTCGCCGGCACAATTTCAGCATACCTACTTTATCGCATGTACACAGGTGTAGAAACTGTCCCCACCGCCTGACACTTCCTGATAACCTTGTCTGATATTAATAATTATCACTCTGCATGCATGCATGTTTGTTTGTGCGTGCATGCGTGCGTGCTACATGATAATCGCTATGAAACGGCGACGATACATAGTCACAAGGAAGTACCCATATCTCCCTCCATCGATAACACCCGTTACAAAACACATGCAAAGCCAAGTCAATTGTTCACCTAGAGAAAACCACAGGAGCAATAATCAGAAACTCAGATATCTAACTAAGCGACAATGATATAAAACCCGGTGTCATATTCAAGGTTTGTCCCCGAACCTTTGTTTATTCCTGAGTGTTACACCAACCTTTGACTAAACTATCGAATAGGTCTACATCAATAAATGAATCAGCTGTCAAATGAGAACATTTTTACCAACTGCCGGATCCATGAACACAGGTAAAACAACAACATCGTGCAGCAAAAACGCTACTATGTTTACTTTTGACTAGACCGCGTCCTTGGTGTACTGGTTAGAGCGTCCAGGTTCAGGTCTCAGGTTCGATCCCCGGCCGCGTCATACCAAAAGACGTTAAAATATGGGACCTGTTGGTCACTGTTTGGCGCTTGGCATTAATGGGTACAACAAGGACTGGTCGGCTGAGAGTCAGTATCATGTGTCTGAGGTGGGTATACCTGCCTAACTGCGATATGCTATCTCAGTAAGTCTGGGCTAGTACAGGCAGCCACACGTACACACACATGCACGTCGTCATATGAGCGAAGAGTTCTTGAGTACGACGTTAAACCCTATTTCTCCTCCTCCCCTACTTTTGAATAAGATATGAATCATGTATGACACTTTCCAGCGGTGTTTGACACTTCGATGAGAGATTGAAAAATACAAAGTTATACGAAAGGATTAACTCTCCTTAGCCATAAATGATTGTGCATATATTGTAGGCGCATTCAAAGTGAACTGCCTTTTGTCGACCTCCCCTTGTGAACTAACACTGGTGTAAGCGTAGAAGCTTGACGCACAAAAGAGAGGTTAGTGGACGGCACGACTCACTATCAGGTATGCAGTGGATTCACATATCCTTGTTCTTTCATGTGATTTTGATAAATATATCACGTTTGAGTGGGGTTGTAAGTGTGTGTTTATTGCAGGCACCTCAGTTGACAGTAACATCTACCCTAAGGTCAACAGCAGTCCTTGGAAGCTGTATCAATGGAAGAGAGCGGTAAGAGATTGTTCCTAATACTGTTCCCATAGTTCAATATGTATGTGTATGTTATGTATGTTCATTAACTGATGAACATGCGTGCACGCATGCATGAATCTCCACTTTTTATTCGTTAATCATTCTTCGCAGTGATACATTCTTGTCAAACCTGTTTCATATTTTGATTATTTCCAACATGTCTTAGCGATTCTCACACAGATTATGTGCCAACTGACAGCGAAACTGAGGCTAACGCCGCAATGTCTTTGCTTATCTCCCGGTAGCCTAGTCGTTAAGCGTTCGCCCGTCACGCCGAAGACTCGGGTTCGATTCCCAACACAGGTACAATGTGTGAAGCGCTTTCTGGTAGTAATAGTGATTAACTGAAATATTATTAAAAGGGACTTTTTAAATCCAAATTCCCCTACGTAAATGGATGCTAATGAATCCACATTGGTAAATATATTTTTAATTTTTAAAAAATCCTTATTTCAGTTATTTGTGATCCAATATCCAATATCCAATAACACCACAAGACAGGTAGATCTAATAACGCTTGAACGCAGGTATATCCAATAACACTACAACACATTGAGATCTATAACAACAACACAGGTAGATCCTATAACACCACAAAACACGTAGATTCAATAACACCACAAGACAGGTAGATCCAATAACATCATAGTTCACATCACACTTTCGCCCTTAACTATTATCACGTTAAAGCACTCGGACGCAAGCGTCCTCGTACTTTAACTATAATAGTTCAGGGCGAAAGTGTGTTTTATGACACTATACATGGTGGTAGAGCGAACTGTATTTCTTAAATACATGGTGGTAGAGCAAACTGTATTTCTTTTCTAAGATGCCAAATTTAATACTTTCTAAGGATAATTACGATTAATTTAAGGCAGAAAACAAACGACGGTGTCGGTGACCTAAATTAAGAATCCTCGCACAGGGCTAACTGGCGCGCTGTTCTATTGATGTGTCTGTCCGCCCTCCGCCCCCTACGTTAAGATGAACGTTACCAGAAAAAAACAAATGATAACAGTTTCATGACGGTTTACGTTCCGATTAAATATCTTTTCTGAATTATTTTAATTACATCTGTCATTAACGTAAACCATATGGGGCAATATGAACGTCGCATTTCTACTACCAACGTAAGTTTAGATCAGTGCATCCAGATGAAGCTTAGTAGTCAAGCGACATTCCACGATTGCATTGTGGGAATGTAAACAGTGCGAACGTTACCGTGTCGCTGAAAACTTGTGAGTCAAATTGACACATTTTAACCGTCGTAAAACATACACGTAATGTTCCCACCAGTGTTGTTAGCTGCTTGAAGCAACTGCAAACCAAGAAACAGGATGCAACGGAGTAGTTTACTGTATGAGGTTGTACGAGGCGATGACAACTGACATGCATCGTGACGTCGCTTACATTGTGACGTAATGCAAAATTGTTCGATTACGAGGGGGCAAGCTAGAATGGCGGAGTGACACCAATACATTGTGATGTAATGCAAAAATGCACATTATCGTCTGATAAAGTACTGTCGGCGCGTTTGATCTTTCACAGAAGCATCTTAGAATGTCAGGTAACATAACAACGTATGGTATGGACTTCTTTAATACTTTCAGCACGACGCTTCTTGCGTTCGTCGCTCACTCAATTACTCACACTATTGTCAGGTGCCTTGTTCACATCAACCATAAAAGAAAATAATCTTCAGGTTTCCAGATACATTGTACTCTCTTTTTCACGAATGACAATTTCACGATGTTCTTGAGAGGCATTTAGAAGTTGGTGTTCAAGTAAAAGGGAAATATTATGGATGACAACTTCTACTTTATTGTATGTCAGAACGTTTCTGGGCTATTCCTTGCCCCTTCGTCAGGTGAATTGAAGCAAAAAAGATACAATTTCATCTTCAAATAATATTATTCTTTTTGGAACATCCAGGCTTTCTATGGTATCTATTTCTGTTTTTGTGGAACAGGGCACTTTGCAATTCGGAATCCAAGGTCTGGATCGTGGATGGTGCGATGTCTTCATAAAGAGATGAAGCCCGGAGCTGTTCTTCTTCAATCACTTACACGAGTGAGCCGTGAAATGTCACGCAAGGAAGTCAATCAAAAAGAAGGGAAACCTAGAAAATGCGTTCCTTGTATCATGTCAAATCTAACCAAGACTGTTAAATTTACACCAAAACTTAATGTGTCCTAATTATCATAATTTCAAGAGAAAGAAATAAGAAGTCATAAGAAGTCATCCTGCCTTTACTGGAGCATGTGTTGATGAATCACAGTAGAAAAGTATTTACAACTGGTGTTCGCGAAAAAGGTGAGCGGATCCTGTACCTGTCAGAAACACAGTAGTGGTGGGGTATCCCAGTGGTTGAAGTGCTCTCTTGTCACGCTAAAAAACATACTCACTCACTAACTCCTATTTTGATTAGTTACCATTTTACAGACATTTAATGATTACTTTCAAGCACACGCATCATAGTCACATCTCCCATTTGATCTGGGAATATGAAATCTTTTGCCAACATGGAATTAATATTGTATCCCTATAAACTCTCAATTCAGTCCTTTCATTGGACTCGAAGTCGTGAGCTACGTGTTCTTTTACATTAACATCTGTCTCACCGAGGTTAGTGTCATGACAATCTCTGTCTTGCAATTCTGACAGACCCATCGCTGCTTTACACGACATGTATATTACTTGCTTTGAAAACGTACTTCCTAAATTCTCATATTAAAGCTAGATTTCAATTCTAACTCGAAGTCGTGAGCCACTTGGCGGATGACGCGTTGCATCATAGTCAGCCTTCCTTTGTTCCGTACTTGTCCAAGACATCACAGAAAGCCTGAATAAACCAGGATCTTCGTTATCCCTGTCCTTCCCATGATAAGTTACCTGAAATGTTACAAATATACACTTACAGAAAAACCTGTAATCGTGGTGTAAATGATAAGTATTTAAGATATATCAGTTTGATGTTGGAATGAAGCCCCAAGCCCCAAATGAAACGAAACCCATGAGCACGGGCGAAATGCTGACGAGTCTAGGAAAACAATCAATGCGACTCAGGAATGTGAACCCACTATCAGAGTTTCCTGGACGCACCTCTACATATCACCATCACCTTACATTATGATGTGCCCCTGCCTGCGCCATATAGAGATTCCTGATTTGTATAGGTTCCTAGTATTTGGTAGGTATTAAAGCCGTAACGAGGGGTCCCGCTGCATGACATGGTCGAAGGCCTGTCAACGTAATCCGAAGGTGTGGGCCGTTGTTCACAAGATCAATCACACGAATCCCTGGCGCTTACTTAACAATTTACATTCGGACATATAGGAGAACAGCACACGGACACAACCAGACAGACACACAGGCAAGCAGACACAACACACACACACACACACACACACACACACACACACACACACACACACACACACACACACACACACACACACGGACATTGAGGAGCAGCTCACCTGGAACAGTTGAGTATGCAATAAGGAAGTCAGCTTCTCTGGGGATTATGTGCGTCTCTACTCGTCTGAACAGAACACCATTAACATACTCTGCCGCCATACCTGCACCATTCGCTGAAAATAATGTCAACTGGAAATAATGTCACAAGCCTGAAACGGAATAAAATGTCATGCATTCATTGCTTGCTACTTTGTACAATATTCCCAAAAATAATCACCATAGTCATATATTGTTAAATATCTTAGTTATATTAAGGTAGGAGAATTGTTTATGAACTTTTTTAAAATATTTAAAAAAAATTATGGATGCATAGTACTAGATGCAATCACTTAATCATTACAGGGGGATAGTTTAGTGGACAAAACTGAAAGTTACATCGTAAGACAAAAACGTTTAATTTTCATGCAAAGTGAGTGAACACTGGGTGTACACAGTAGGGTAGGCACACTTCCCATTTCTCCAACATTTGTATTAGTACCAACTGTGTCACCTGATTTCCAGTGATTCATTCATATATGTTCACTGCGTTTTACGTCCAATGGAACCTGTTCCAACAGATAATCTAGACTCATAAGTAATACCCTCTGGGGTGGACGTTGTATGTTTACAAAATTATCAGGAAAAAGTAAACCCGTACATTGAACTTCTGTAACTCATTATTCCAAAGTTGGAGGCCCAATGTCAGTCTCGTTGTTATGGATATGATACTACTTTAATGATCCGCATCACTCAGAATGCCAAGAAAATCGTGACCTAACTACGTACCCTGAATAGCGGGAGATAAAGTGATCCAAATACTCGAAAAACGAGAATGTAGTGATCTAACCAATTATTCATGATAGCCAGAGATGTAGTGATCGATCGCTGAGAATAACGACAGCTGTAGTGATCTAACCACTCACTCAGAATAACGAGAACTGCATAGTCTTTAGTGATCTAACCACCGGCAATTCCAAGAGCCATGATATACTCACTGAAGAATAGCTTGGGTTTGCCAGCCAGAGACTTGTTCCTTTTGAATGGATCAACAAAGTCTTTGATCTGCACAGGTCCCTCTGTCCCATATATCAGTCCCTCCTCGCCATAAGACAGGATGACACACACCAAACAATCACAGGAGGAGAAATCCAACGCTGACACTGGGATAGAAAAACATAATTTGAGTAACAGGAATCGGTCAGATGATTTTTATGACTAGCCGCGACTGGTTATTGTATGAGCTGCCACATCGTAATTACTTTGCAGTCATCTCTATTGGTCAATACACCTGGTTATTTTTACAATAATATTGCCTGTTTTTGTAGCATTTCTTTTGTGTTTTTGCTGTTTCAAGACCAAATACAACAGATTTCATAGCAAACCTTTTCTTTTAAAGAGAAATCGAGGAGTAACACTAGAAAAGAGAAACATATGCCCCCCAAAACCTTGAAGGAAATGATTATCTGGAATCCACTGACGCACAATTGTCACGGAGAGAGTTTGTCTCCAGATTAAAACAATAACTATTAGGTCTCATATTTGAAGTTAACACAATGCACGGGTTGATAAAACGTTACTACCGTCAGTTATAGTCTCTTTCATCTGTTCTCCTGTCTTGTTGTTGTGCCTCACAACCTCAAAACCAAGATGTTTGAAACGTGCACATACATTTGAAGCATCTACATCAGTTCCAGTTCTTGTTTTCTTGTCACATACAAACTCTTTGTTGTTGAGGATGATGGCCCTGCCACGCTTCTCGCTGTTCATCCTGCATTGGACGTCATCGTGTTCTTCCTTTGTGTAAGCTTGAACTGGACCAAATCCCTCGCCTCTAACACAAGAAACTTCAAATGACTGTACAGATGAATATTTTGCATGATTCTCAACCAGGCATGTTGATCAGGCTATATTCTTCAGAATCCTATATGTACTTCACCAAATCAATAATTCCCTTTTACACTGGAGTATCATTGAACATTGTAACGCAATAGGAATCACTTGCACAGACCATGAAATAGCCATGTAAAGTAGCATGTCTATACGTGCTGATTATATGACATACTAGTAATGTGATTATGGGTCTGTTTGACTGAACTGTTTCTAAATGTTTCGGTTATATACCTGGATGCGAATATTCCAACATCTTTTCTGAAACAATATAGACTGCTTGGAAGGCGTATCTTCCATTAAGTAGATTATGGTTGCTCGGGCATAATAGCTCTAACCTTTCCCTATTGTCATATTTGGCAGAGATTTGCTCTGTGCAAGTTTTCGATTCTTAATTATAGAAATAATGTATTCGTGTAATGTTGTTGTTATGACGTTGACGGACATACGAGCACGTTTTTAAGGTAGGTAGGTTTGGGTCTTTTAGTGCAACGTTTCAGAACCATAATTAAGTAGGGTAACATAGATAATATAGCCTTTTAAAAGCCTCTTCACAGATATAGTTTTACAACAGCACTACATCATCACACCGCAAGCCATGCTACTGTTTCAGATTTAAATACCTGAAACATATAACGAAATGCAAAATGTCTTACCTCTCAGTAACACTAGTTTTGGGTGTACATGGTACAGACCCGACGTCTACACTATCTTGGGCCCCTAAAAGATAAAACCATAATGTTTGTAGATAATATGAAACGTGGCTGTTAAAATGAGTGAGTGAGTGAGTTTAGTTTTACGCCAACTAACGGGATCGGGTGGTCGTGCTCGCTGACCTGGTTGACACATCGTATCCCAATTGTGTAGATCGATGCTGATGCTGCTGATCACTGGATTATCTAGTCCAGACTTGATTATTTATAGACCGTCGCCATATAGCAGGAATATTGCTGAATGCGGCGTTAAACAGCAACCAACAATCCTTTCCAATCACTGTAAAACCAAATATCCCACTGTCAAAGACTTTCCCATATGTACTGAATATCATGTCACCGACGCGGACTTGCCACGGCATTAAGCGTATTGTTGTTGTTTTTGTTTTCGTGGAAGTTATTCAGTTTATTTCTTCATATACATACTATTTTTATTACAAAATACATACTGATACTCCAGTCTAATAACAGTATTATCTATGTCTCAGTGGACTCTGACTGTGAATAACTTCCAACATCACTGTACAGTTATCAACCTTTACAAGCCTCGTCTCTATTTCCTTCCGGCACACTCTTATGTATACATACACAAGGTGGCACAGTCATTCTGAGAATTATTGTACTCACAGTCATCCATGGTCAACGAAAATTGGAATAAGAGTTGCGTACTACAGCAAAATGTATGTATCACTTGGGTACGTTAGCAGCTGCGATTTTCTCTTCTAGCTCGTTAGTCGTCACTCAGCCAACTGAATGAAAAGCTTCTTTGAGTGGCATTTTAGAAGTTGGGAAGTACAATATAGAACAAACATGTGGATGGCTTCGGTTGATGGTGGGCTTTTGGCGTTTGATGTGGATGGCTTCGGTGCCGTTCACATCAAACGCCAAAAGCCCACCATCAACAGAGACCAAGGATACTTCATTCCATCCGCTTATGATGCACTCATCCACCAAGCCCAATCTACTGTATAAACTCTGCTGTATAAACATCTCATTACCATTTGTACATCATTGGCTTCCACGCCTGCCCTTTGTCTACTCTCTGGCTTCATCAGCTTTCTGCCTAGCCAATTATGTTAATTATGTTGTTTTCTTTGTTACATTCAGTATATATACACTCCCCCCTTCTTCATGTTCCATTATGCTTGACAACGGTACAATAATCTGTATAGAAACCCCGCACTCACGAATAAATAAGAAGTTGTTATCCATAAAGTTTGTTCTATATTGAATGAAAAGCGTTCACGATGAAAAGATATGGGGTCAATAGTGCGCCGTGTTCGTATGTGTAGCCGAAAAGCGTGCTGCGCTTTCTATTTCTGAATAGATTTCTGGGAACGAGATTTGGGCTCCATGAAATCGACAAAATCCTTTCAATGATTGTATGTTATAAAACGTCATCGCCTGCGGACAACAGTCATCCAACGAAATAAATGCTACTAAAGGTAAACTATTGTTAAAACGCGAGTGTTGAGGAATTAGCTCGCTTGGCAAGAGGTCTGCCCATACCAACCCACACACAACACCTGAGTAAATAAACAAGGAGTTTATTACACAGCAGTCGCTGAACGATTTTACATAATCAGTCAATAATAGCATAGTTTACAATTAATTATTAGAACATGTTCACAATGCAATCAGATATCAAAGTACATAAACATCACATGTAGATTCGTTATACACGACACATACTACATTAATCGCGATACATATTCCAATGTACACAACAATAGTTCAATATTCTACACATCACCCCAGTGGGGGTTCATACAATCTACATTCTGCAACGGTCCCAAACAGCATAGTGTTCACAACGTAATACAATAGTTAAAATATCCGACACACTCTATACATTCTATAATAGTCACAAAACAGTGTAGTGTCAATCAGTATTAAATTAAATAAACAATCCTAAACTGTAATACCGAAGATGTGAGACACATACTAAGGAATGCCTCGTTCCATATAAACCTCAAGGTACTGACAAGGGTGGTAACTTATAGTAAAGGTATTTACAATAGGTTAAAGTTAACATAGAATAACAATAGTATGTCAGAGTAGAAGGAAGTAAAGTTTCTTACCTGAGTGAATTTACTAGACAGCCACCAGCTGATTTGTGACTATCATCCGTAATATATATCTCTTCTAGCTATCGCAAATAATCGCGTTTACAGATAAAACTTACGATAACGTTGTTATTGTGAATGTGAGATTATGTCATTTAGTTGGACCGAAGCATCGATGGCCAGTCGCTAGTATGCCACGAAGGTATATGTGGCACACACGTGACTTGACCAACGTGGAAAACAAACAGCCGTAAAGACAGATAAACGTAATGCACCTTGGTTCTGTTAGCTTTAGAGATACTGGTCCCGGATTAAGTCCGATGCTCGTTATCCAATGTGACCCTTGGCAAGTTTAAGATTGAGGAACGAAGTCGGTTAGTATGTAATATTTCCAGTTTTCAATAACGCATTTATCGTTGTAAAATATTGGTAAAACTTTGTCTAGTTTTTCCGTGTTAATACTATTATGACAACGTGTCCATGACTCACCGTCAAAAAGTAAATAGTATAATATGTTTGCAAAACACAAGCACAATGGTTCTTGAACGGTCAAGAAATTGACGGTGTGTGTGTGTGTGTGTGTGTGTGTGTGTGTGTGTGTGTTCTTTTCTCTGGAGCCCGTGAAACACGTTCTGTGCGTGCTGAAAGAGCATTGTATTGAATTACATGTAACCATTCAAATTATTCGACGGAAAAGGACTACCAATTTGGTTACATAATTTGATAACAGATTGTATTGCCAAAAATGCTCAGCAAATTCAACAACATATTCGTTGATTTAATTACAGCATCGATGCTATTTGATTCCTGAATACATTACGAAGATTGACTAGATAATTATGATATGAGAGGTGAGACTTAAATAAAATATCTGTCTGTCTGTCTATTAGGAGTACAGGTTGATATTGTTGGATCTTTCAGCCAAGTTGGCGGCCATCTTGGGTTTTTCGAACACCATAGGCGGCTTTATCTGAATATGTTCGGAATAGTAAATCTTTCATTGCATGAGCGTGCAAGGTTTGGTAATTTTGGCCAAAGGTGCCAGTTTGGGTCTCAACTGTACAACTCTTTCAGTATATGCCCATCTTCTTCGTATAAGGGACATAACTCTTGTTGCAAGACAAAACAACCATGTAACTCAATTCGGAATACATGCCGATATGTAGTCTGTCTCACAATACCTGAACCGCATTATTTTCCCTTCCGCTTATCCTTTCTGCTAAAGCCCTTGATGAAGAGAGTCTAGATTCCCTAGCGTTCTGATTCTCGCATTTCACTGGGGCTCTATATCAATTTAAATGGATATATGTGTTTTTTTCAAATTTATATATATTCTTAGAGGCTTAGTGTTAGTCTAGCCGATGTGATGTAATGTGAGAGCTAACTGGTTTGCTATGAGATGAAATGGGGATTAACGTCGTGTTCAAAATTGTTTCGGGGAGGTGGGGTAGCTTAGTGGGGTAGACTAATGTCGGTCTTCTATTGCAAGCCAACTGAGATGCTTTGCCGAAGTTTAACAGCTTTCGCCACTCACACGGTGCCCTTGATACTGCGCGCCACAGAGGATAACAACACGTACGATCTTTTGTCATAATGTTGTTTGATACAGCATAGGATCGAACCACCCGCCTTCCCTTTTAAGGTCAGATGCTAAATCCACTGGTGTCTCGTGTGTCTTTATTGAAGGTGGTGTCTTGTGTGTCATCCATGACGGTGGTGTCGTGTGTGTCATCCATGAAGGTGGTGTGTTGTGTGTAATTCATGAAGATGGTGACTTGAGTGTCATCCATGAAGGTGGTGTCCTGTGTGTCATCGATGAAGGTGGTGTCTTGTTTCTCATCAATGAAGGTATTGTCTGGTGTGTAATTCATGAAGATGGTGACTTGTGTGTCATCCATGATGGTGATGTCTGGTGTGTCATACGTGAAGGTGGTATCCTGTGTATCATCCATGAAGGTAGTGTCAAATGTATCATCCATGAAGGTAGTGTCTTGTGTATCATCCATGAAGGTTGTGTCTTGTGTATCATCCATGAAGGTTGTGTCAAATGTATCATCCATGAAGGTTGTGTCATGTGTATCATCCATGAAGGTAGTGTCTTGTGTATCATCCATGAAGGTTGTGTCTTGTGTATCATCCATGAAGGTAGTGTCTTGTGTATCATCCATGAAGGTTGTGTCTTGTGAAGGTTGTGTCTTGTGTATCATCCATGAAGGTTGTGTCATGTGTATCATCCATGAAGGTTGTGTCTTGTGTATCATCCATGAAGGTTGTGTCTTGTGTATCATCCATGAAGGTAGTGTCTTGTGTATCATCCATGAAGGTAGTGTCTTGTGTATCATCCATGAAGGTTGTGTCTTATGTATCATCCATGAAGGTTGTGTCTTGTGTATCATCCATGAAGGTTGTGTCTTGTGTATCATCCATGAAGGTTGTGTCTTGTGTATCATCCATGAAGGTTGTGTCATGTGTATCATCCATGAAGGTTGTGTCTTGTGTATCATCCATGAAGGTAGTGTCATGTGTATCATCCATGAAGGTAGTGTCTTGTGTATCATCCATGAAGGTTGTGTCTTGTGTATCATCCATGAAGATTGTGTCTTGTGTATCATCCATGAAGGTTGTGTCTTGTGTATCATCCATGAAGGTAGTGTCTTGTGTATCATCCATGAAGGGTGTCTTGTGTATCATCCATGAAGGTGTGTATCATCCATGAAGGTGTATGTATCATCCATGAAGGTTGTGTCTTGTGTATCATCATCCATGAAGTGTGTGTATCATCCATGATTGTAGTGTCTTGTGTATCATCCATGAAGGTTGTGTCTTGTGTATCATCCATGAAGGTAGTGTCTTGTGTATCATCCATGAAGGTTGTGTCTTGTGTATCATCCATGAAGGTTGTGTCTTGTGTATCATCCATGAAGGTTGTGTCTTGTGTATCATCCATGAAGGTAGTGTCTTGTGTATCATCAATGAATGTAGTGTCACGTGTATCATCCATGAAGGCTGTGTCCTGTGTATCATCCATGAAGGTTGTGTCATGTGTATCATCCATGAAGGTTGTGTCTTATGTATCATCCATGATGGTGGTGTCTTGTGTATCATCCATGAAGGTTGTGTCTTGTGTATCATCATGAATGTAGTGTCACGTGTATCATCCATGAAGGCTGTGTCCTGTGTATCATCCATGAAGGTAGTGTCATGTGTATCATCCATGAAGGTTGTGTCTTATGTATCATCCATGATGGTGGTGTCTTGTGTATCATTCATGAAGGTTGTGTCTTGTGTATCATCCATGAAAGTGGTGTCTTGTGTATCTTCCCTGAAGTTTCTGTCTTCTGTATCATCCATGAAGGCAGTGTCTTGTGTATCTTCCATGAAGGTAGTGTCTTGTGTATCATCCATGAAGGCAGTGTCTTGTGTATCATCCATGAAAGTTGTATCATCCATGAAGGCAGTGTCTTTTGTATCATCCATGAAGGCAGTGTCTTGTGTATCTTCCATGAAGGTAGTGTCTTGTGTATCATCCATGAAGGTAGTGTCTTCTGTATCATCCATGAAGGTTGTGTCTTGTGTATCATCCATGAAGGAGTGGTCTGTATCATCCATGAAGGTGTGTCATCCTTTATGTATCATCCATGAAGGTAGTGTCTTGTGTATCATCCATGAAGGTAGTGTCTCTGTGTATCATCCATGAAGGTTGTGTCATCCATGAATGAAGGTAGTGCATCATCCATGAAGGTAGTGTCATCATGTGTATCATCCATGAAGGTGGTGTCTTGTGTATCATCCATGAAGGTTGTGTCTTGTGTGTATCATCCATGAAGGTAGTGTCTTGTGTATCATCCATGAAGGTTGTGTCTTGTGTATCATCCATGTATCATCCATGAAGGTTGTGTCTTGTGTATCATCCATGAAGGTTGTGTCTTGTGTATCATCCATGAAGGTTGTGTATGTGTATCATCCATCTTGTGTATCATCCATGAAGGTTGTGTCTTGTGTATCATCCATGAAGGTGGTGTGTGTATCATCCATGAAGGTGTATCATCCATGAAGGTGTGTGTGTATCATCCATGAAGGTAGTGTCTTGTGTATCATCCATGAAGGTAGTGTCTTGTGTATCATCAATGAAGGTGTATCATCCATGTGTCTTGTGTATCATCCATGAAGGTTGTGTGTGTATCATCCATGAAGGTTGTTGTGTATCATCCATGAAGGTAGTGTCTTGTGTATCATCCATGAAGGTAGTGTCTTGTGTATCATCCATGAAGGTTGTGTGTCTTGTGTATCATCCATGAAGGTAGTGTCTTGTGTATCATCCATGAAGGTGGTGTCTTGTGTATCATCCATGAAGGTAGTGTCAAATGTATCATCCATGAAGGTGTGTTTCTTGTTTATCATCCATGAAGGTAGTGTCATGTGTATCATCCATGAAGGTTGTGTCTTCTGTATCATCCATGAAGGTAGTGGAATGTGTATCATCCATGAAGGTTGTGTCATGTGTATCATCCATGAAGGTAGTGTCATGTGTATCATCCATGTAGTGTCTTGTGTATCATCCATGAAGGTTGTGTCTTGTGTATCATCCATGAAGGTAGTGTCATGTGTATCATCCATGAAGGTTGTGTCTTGTGTATCATCCATGAAGGTAGTGTCTTGTGTATCATCCATGAAGGTTGTGTCTTGTTTATGATCCATGTATGTGTATCATCCATGAAGGTGGTGTCTTGTGTATCATCCATGTGTCTTGTGTATCATCCATGAAGGTTGTGTCTTGTGTATCATCCATGAAGGTTGTGTCTTGTGTATCATCCATCCATGTCTGAAGGTGTATCATCCATGAAGGTAGTGTCTTGTGTATCATCCATGAAGGTTGTGTCTTGTGTATCATCCATGAAGGTGTGTCTTGTGTATCATCCATGAAGGTAGTGTCATGTGTATCATCCATGAAGGTTGTGTCATGTGTATCATCCATGAAGGTAGTGTCTTGTGTATCATCCATGAAGGTTGTGTCTTGTGTATCATCATCCATGAAGGTTGTGTCTTGTGTATCATCCATGAAGGTTGGTGTCTTGTGTATCATCCATGAAGGTAGTGTCTTGTGTATCATCCATGAAGGTTGTGTCTTGTGTATCATCCATGAAGGTTGTGTCTTGTGTATCATCCATGAAGGTTGTGTCTTGTGTATCATCCATGAAGGTTGGTGTCTTATGTATCATCCATGAAGGTAGTGTCTTGTGTATCATCCATGAAGGTTGTGTCTTGTGTATCATCCATGAAAGGTCATGTGTCATCATCCATGAAGGTCAGTGTTCATGTGTATCATCCATGAAGGTGGTGTCGAGTGTGTATCATCCATGAAGGTAGTGTCATGAATGTGTATCATCCATGAAGTTGTGTATCATCTTATATATCATCCATGAAGGTAGTGTCATGTGAAGGTCATCCATGAAGGTGGTGTCATGTGTATCATCCATGAAGGTTGTGTCATGTGTATCATCCATGAAGGTTGTGTCATTGTGTATCATCCATGAAGGTTGTCATGTGTATCATCATGATGAAGGTTGTGATCTTGTGTATCATTCCATTAAGGTAGTGTCATGTGTATCATCCATGAAGGTTGTGTCTTGTGTATCATCCATGAAGGTAGTGTCTTGTGTATCATCCATGAAGGTTGTTTCATGTGTATCATCCATAAAGATTGTGTGTCTTGTGTACCATCCATGAAGGTTGTGTCATGTGTATCATCCATGAAGGTAGTGCCATGTGTATCATCCATGAAGGTTGTGTCTTGTGTATCATCCATGAAGGTAGTGTCTTGTGTATCATCCATTAAGGTTGTGTCTTGTGTATCGTCCATGAAGGTTGTGTCATGTGTATCATCCATGATTGTAGTGTCTTGTGTATCATCCATGAAGGTTGTGTCTTGTGTATCATCCAAGATGGTTGTGTCTTGTGTATCATCCATGAAAGTGGTGTCTTGTGTATCATCCATGAAGGTGGTGTCACGTGTATCATCCATGAAGGTAGTGTCTTGTGTATCATCAATGAATGTAGTGTCACGTGTATCATCCATGAAGGCTGTGTCCTGTGTATCATCCATGAAGGTTGTGTCATGTGTATCATCCATGAAGGTTGTGTCTTATGTATCATCCATGAAGGGTGGTGTCATGTGTATCATCCATGAAGGTTGTGTCTTGTGTATCATCAATGAATGTAGTGTCACGTGTATCATCCATGAAGGCTGTGTCCTGTGTATCATCCATGAAGGTAGTGTCATGTGTATCATCCACGAAGGTTGTGTCTTATGTATCATCCATGATGGTGGTGTCTTGTGTATCATCCATGAAGGTTGTGTCACGTGTATCATCCATGAAGGTAGTGTCTTGTGTATCATCCATGAAGGTTGTGTCATGTGTATCATCAATGAAGGTTGTGTCATGTGTATCATCCATGAAGGTTGTGTCTTGTGTATCATCAATGAAGGTTGTGTCATGTGTATCATCCATGAAGGTAGTGTCTTGTGTATCATCCATGAAGGTAGTGTCTTGTGTATCATCCATGAAGGTGGTGTCATCCATGTGTATCATCCATGATGGTTGTCTTGTGTATCATCCATGAAGGTAGTGTATCATCCATGAAGGTAGTGTCATGTGTATCATCCATGAAGGTAGTGTCATGTGTATCATCCATGAAGGTTTGTGTCATGTGTATCATCCATGAAGGTTGTGTCTTGTGTATCATCATTGAAGGTAGTGTCATGTGTATCATCCATGAAGGTTGTGTCTTGTGTATCATCCATGAAGGTAGTGTCTTGTGTATCATCCATGAAGGTTGTGTCTTATGTATCATCCATCAAGATTGTGTCTTGCGTATCATCCATGAAGGTTGTGTCTTGTGTATCATCCATGAAGGTTGTGTCATGTATCATCCATGAAGGAAGTGTCATGTGTATCATCCATGAAGGTGTGTAGCATCCATGAAGGTAGTGTCTTGTGTATCATCCATGAAGGTAGTGTCTTGTGTATCATCCATGAAGGTGGTGTCATATGTATCATCCATGAAGGTTGTGTCATGTGTATCATCCATGAAGGTAATGTCATGTGTATCATCCATGAAGGTTGTGTCTTGTGTATCATCCATGAAGGTTGTGTCATGTGTATCATCCATGAAGGTAGTGTCTTGTGTATCATCCATGAAGGTTGTGTCATGTATCATCAATGAAGGTAGTGTCTTGTGTATCATCCATGAAGGTTGTGTCTTGTGTATCATCCATGAAGGTAGTGTCTTGTGTATCATCCATGAAGGTAGTGTCTTGTGTATCATCCATGAAGGTTGTGTCATGTGTATCATCCATGAAGGTTGTGTCTTGTGTATCATCCATGAAGGTTGTGTCATGTGTATCATCCATGAAGGTAGTGTCTTGTGTATCATCCATGAAGGTTGTGTCATGTGTATCATCCATGAAGGTTGTGTCATGTGTATCATCCATGAAGGTTGTGTCTTGTGTATCATCCATGAAGGTAGTGTCTTGTGTATCATCCATGAAGGTAGTGTCTTGTGTATCATCCATGAAGGTAGTGTCTTGTGTATCATCCATGAAGGTGGTGTCATGTGTATCATCCATGAAGGTTGTGTCTTGTGTATCATCCATGAAGGTAGTGTCAAATGTATCATCAATGAAGGTTGTTTCTTGTTTATGATCCATAAAGGTAGTGCCATGTGTATCATTCATGAAGGTGGTGTCTTCTGTATCGTCCATGAAGGTAGTGGAATGTGTATCATCCATAATGGTTGTGTCATGTGTATCATCAATGAAGGTAGTGTCATGTGTATCATCCATGAAGGTAGTGTCTTGTGTATCATCCATGAAGGTAGTGGCATGTGTATCATCCATGAAGGTTGTGTCATGTGTATCATCCATGAAGGTTGTGTCTTGTGTATCATTCATTAAGGTAGTGTCACGTGTATCATCCATGAAGGTTGTGTCTTGTGTATCATCCATGAAGGTAGTGTCTTGTGTATCATCCATGAAGGTTGTGTCATGTGTATCATCCATGAAGGTAGTGTCTTGTGTATCATCCATGAAGGTTGTGTCTTGTGTATCATCCATGAAGGTAGTGTCTTGTGTATCATCCACGAAGGTTGTGTCTTATGTATCATCCATGATGGTGGTGTCTTGTGTATCATCCATGAAGGTTGTGTCTTGTGTATCATCCATGAAGGTAGTGTCTTGTGTATCATCCATGAAGGTTGTGTCTTGTGTATCATCCATGAAGGTAGTGTCATGTGTATCATCCATGAAGGTTGTGTCTTGTGTATCATCCATGAAGGTAGTGTCTTGTGTATCATCCATGAAGGTTGTGTCTTGTGTATCATCCATGAAGGTTGTGTGTGAAGGTTGTGCGTATCATCCATGAAGGTTGTGTCTTGTGTATCATCCATGAAGGTTGTGTCATGTGTATCATCCATGAAGGTTGTGTCATCCATGAAGGTGTGTATCATCCATGAAGGTTGTGTCATGTGTATCATCCATGAAGGTATCATCCATAGTGTCTTGTGTATCATCCATGAAGGTTGTGTCATGTGTATCATCCATGAAGGTAATGTCATGTGTATCATCCATAAAGGTAGTGTCATGTGTATCATCCATGAAGGTTGTGTCTTGTGTATCATCAATGAATGTAGTGTCACGTGTATCATCCATGAAGGTTGTGTCTTGTGCATGATCCATGAAGGTGGTGTCATGTGTATCATCCATGATGGTTGTGTCATGTGTGTATCATCCATGAAAGGTGGTGTCTTGTGTATCATCCATGAAGGTTGTGTCATGTGTATCATCCATGAAGGTTGTGTCATGTGTATCATCCATGAAGGTAGTGTCATCGTGTATCATCCATGAAGGTTGTGTCTTGTGTATCATCCATGAAGGTTTTGTCTTGTGTATCATCCATGAAGGTTGTGTCTTGTGTTGTTCGTCAGTCAGATCGCTTGCTCTTGTGAGATTGGCTTGCTCCCAAGTACTGCTTCGATTCTTGTGATGTATGTCTCATTTTGTAGATAAATCTATGGGCTTGAAATGAGCACATAATTTTCAAAGGGTATATACAGTGAGCATTGTTGAATTCGCCTGAAACGAACATGGTGTGTCGACATCGTTACCTTACAAGCACTGTTCCTCGCGTTAAGAATCTATAAGTGACAGTATATACCTTGACGCCAGGTTTTTGTTTTGTTTTGTTTTTGTTTTTTTATTTTTGCATTTGCGTTGCAAGCCCCTGTGTTCAAAATAGATGAAAGAATCAATTTGTTCAGGTAATTTTCCAATGCTGCTGGTTTATTCATACCACGCCATATAAACCATAAACTACTGATGCAGTGACTGGTCAGCAGGAACTGTGCTGAGAATCGTGATATAAAACAAAACCACTAAATTGTAATGTAATATTTTTGTTAATATACCCTTGATTACATTTACCATGTCTTAAATTCCTAACTTTCTATTTCACTAAACTTATGTCACCAAATCTTACACCCCAAATGGACACCACGAGCTAACAATCTCTAGACGTGCTGCCTACTCCCAACGTATCGAATTGAACTGACTTCAATTTCAGTTCGAACTCCCCGCACGTGGCGAAAACGCATGGTTTTCATGCTCAACTAGCTTTCCGCGAAGTAAGTTGTTGTCAGGTGTCTTTTCGCGAACTGTTCATTGTGTACACAAACTGAAAACTAATAGTTCTGTGTGGACAATCCTTTGTCCAGTGACATATGTGTAGAACTTTTGTATGGCCATGAACTGTTACTGGCTACTGAGAGTACATATATCTTTGATGATATTCTGAGGTTGGTGGCTACTCACGATCCAGCAATACTGACAAAACAAACGCGTCATTGTACATTACGTGCTGGGAAAACATACTTCTTTTGTCAGCATGGACGTTATACATGGTATCTGCTTATTTCTCTTAAAGAATTCAGTTCTTTTATTTAACTCGAAGTTATAAGCCACTTTCCTGTTGACACGGATCATCATTGTCATCAGGTCGAGGAGGTTCCGAAGTTCTCCAGAACATCGAGAGCGCCTCGATGAACCATGATCCTTGATTTGCATTGCCATGCCAGGAGAAGTAGCCTGAAAAGTAACATGAACACATCAGTTTAATGCTGTAACCTTATATGCAATGCACCGTTGCATGCCTCCGTGGATAGAATGTATTGATCATGGCTTGGAGACTAATATATTATGCTGTGCATGACCGATACGCCAGTTAGAGGCGGAAGAAAGTTAACATGTGGACACAGACCCTTTTCTTACCTTCATGTAAAATGCTTTAATTTCATTAGTCAAGTTTGCTTTAACAAGTTTCCATGTCACCCTCCCGGTAACTGCAAAACTTTCTGCCGAGAGAAGTTGTATCGATAACAATTGTATGACGTCATAATATGACGCATGCAGTGCATGAAGTTTGAAAACCGTTAGATTAGCTGTTTTCTGTTTCACTATGTACACAATTATTTTACCCGACTTTCACTGCTTTTTAATACTATCTTATACATTAATTCGTTTGCACAATCAACCTAAACATAAATAACCACTTTTATTGTTGTTCTAAGCTTTTCAAAATATGTTTTGCTGATTGAAAAAATCCAGTCGAGAGGCAGGCGCCATTTTGTTTACATGTCATATAGTCGGTAGCGATCTTCAAAATAAAATAAAATGATATTTTGTACATTTAACATGGTGACGGTAAGATAAATGCGTTGTAAGCTTCTTCCCTCAGGTAATACGGTCTGATGTACGATCTTTTGGCAACAGTGTCATCCCTCGCCTACTGGCTCGGGTGACACTGCTAAAAAAATGCATCAGAATCGTATTACCCTCAAGAAACATACAACGTATATGTTACTGATGATAACTACTTTTCCACTTGCACCGAGGTTTAAGGGGGCACTTTGCCCGCTAACGTGAATGCTTAGTAAGGAGTTAGTGAGATAATAAATAACTCAGAAAAATGTATTCAGAAACCATGTCTCGTCTCTATGTGGCTGACACAATGCTGCTCCCATGTTAAATATTAACTCACTTACACACTCACAATAAAAGCTAAATATAGCCGTCCATTTACCAGACAGTCATCAAAGAGTGATCACCACCTCAAGCTTTAGGTGTTCCTCTACGATCACCTCACCTGGGACTGACAGAATATGCAATGAAGAAATCTGCCTCAACGGGGATCCTGTACGTCACTGGTATTAACTCTTCATCCTCGAAGTATCACCCGTCACGCCAATCAGATCCATCACGTCCTCAGGCTCCTCCTTGTTGCAAGCCTAAAGTGGAATAAACTTCACGCTGGTGAGGGAACATTTTGCTACTTGATCAAATTGATCTGTTGATTAACAAATGGTATTTAGTAAACGGGTATCAGGCTAATTAGCTATCTCCATCATTCTTCAACTCATTAATTTACAAAGGATTTAAAATATATGTCCGTTCTTCTAAAAAGGTTTAGGTTTAAAAGATCAATCAGAGATTACTTCAAGAACATTTCGATTCTTCATCGAAAACAACAGGAGGAAGACACCAAATGAAGAACACATTTAACATAAAGTAACTATAACCTGTATAAAAATAGCTTGGGTTTGCCAGCCAGAGACGAGGTATTTTTGAATGGATCTACAAAGTCTTCTATCTGTACAGGTTCGCCTGTTCCGTAGACCAGTCCTTCCTCGCTGATAAGACAGGATGACACACGCAGAAACAATCATAGGGAGGTGAAGTTCGACGCTGCCACTAGAGATAGATAGTTGACATGCAAAACATGGATCACATGAGATAGGACACAGAATCTTGCCTAAAGCCATATTGCTAGTCCTGGCCTCTCTTCCAGAGCCTGCTGGTACCCGGGTAAAGTGGTTTGCTCATGGTATGGTCATGTTGTACGATTGACTCTGCTTTTAGCAGAGATTTCTTATGAATGTGGAAAGGATTTTGTCGCTTCTGTGTATATGGGAAATAATAATGGCTGATTATGTGAAAACAAAATCCAAAAGATTTTGCCATACCTTCAGAAATATGATATTCTTTAATATCATCGGCACCTTTTAATGTTTTGGTGAAAACGCCATTATATCGTTTCCACATGTATTGGACCAATAAAGTCCTGTTTTTTTACTGATCAAAAGAAGTAGCTCAAGCCGTGGCATTCAGTTACATCTTACAGGAAATCTCTACTTATGAGATAAAGTAGTTTCATTATAAGTACCTTCTATCTTGTCTAGTTCATCTCAGAAACTTCCTTGTTTGGATGCATCTTTACTGGCAAAACCAAGCTCCATGAAACGTTGGTACATCTTTCCGCTTGTCTTTGTCCCAGTTCCAGGTTCTTAGTTGGCTTGTTCTTAAACTTCTTGGCATTAGAAGATAATGGCCTGGCCAGCCTTCTCACTGTTCATCCTCATGTGTTCTGTCTTGGAATTCTTCACCTGTATAAACTCCCAGGTTTGTATGCCACTGTTACAAGATGAAAAAGAAGTTTCTAATTTCCCCGTCTCTCGGGGTCCTACTCTGGAATTCATACTTGGCTTTTGAACAATGAATTAGATTAGCAGAAGGTAAGAGTGGAATTAGCAGCTCCATAAAATTAGGTTCAAATGTCTACCTGGAGTAACACAGACCTTGTTAGCTTGTACCTTCTGGTTCAGACCTCGGCGTCTTCAACTATCTTGTCCACCTAAAAGATGAAACAAATAAGTAACAGCTAGTAGCCCAATTCAACCATTGCTATATTGATGCCATCTAAGCTCTGGATCACGTTGAATCCCACTCTGGGTAGCGTGCTGTCAGTCTCAGGACCAAAACATATCATGGACTGTGCGTCGTCATTGGTGGACTGTTAAACATTATTCTCAAAAAATCGAAACTTAAAGTATATTCAGCTTTCAAATTAGTGCTAAATATAGAGATCTTGCCTTCAGCAAATATTTAAGAAAGATGAAGAGACGTTAACAAGACTCTTCAGTTGTTGCTGCCATAAACATAAGTCCGAAACTGGACGTCATACTTATACAGAAGAGAAATAAAAGACTATATATAGTATGGCAGTTTCATATTCAGCATTAAGGCTAATTTCTTTCGATAACTATTCCTACACTAATATATCATGGCGGAAAATTTTACATCTTATAAGTTTTCTAAATGAAAAACACACTGCTACACAACTCTTAAAACACGAGAGTCACTAATATTCACTGATGTAATTTCCACGTGTGATAACCTTCCACCATGTATACCAGAAGAGAGTATACTGGCCGGCCTGTGGCCGGAAACTGAAATAAAATCCTATGGCATATAGTACTGTCAACTCTGGGATACCCATGGTACTGTCTATACTGAGGACACTGAATAATAGACAAAATGTAAAAATTGAATTTCAGGAGCATCGATTGATACACTCATTATTCTTTGCCAGACCGACAAATTAAAAAATACTCGAAACTTAATAATAACGTTAGAGATATGTACGAATGCATTCTTATTTGTCATATATGGCTAGGTTGTCAAAGAATGAAAGAAAGTTTCATAATATAAGACAGTTTCAAGCATATTTTCATATGACCTTTAAATACAGTAAAATGTTCATGAAAACTTTGAGGTTTTGAAACATACTAATATTATCTATCTTTGTCGGAAACTATTCAGTTATATATATAAGTTCTATCCCTGTTTAGCTACTGGTACCTGTGACTTATCTGGCTAAAAGCAGATACCGACACGTTTGACATATCAAAACATGTAATGGAAATTGGTGTTGTCTAACTGCTGAAATATCCAAGCTATATGACTTGTGTGTTATTGATCGAACCGGACCGGATAATCCAGTGATTAACATCATAGCAAAAATCCATGCTGAGGCTAGTCAAGGTGATTATAATTTTAGGGGTCACCATTTGTTCTGGGAGGGCACCATGTACTAGAAGTCAGGGGGTGGTAAGCATTTATGCATTGAAATTTAAAATTGCTTAAAAGTATTGGGGTGGGGTCCATTGATTTTGGTACGCTGAAGCATGCAAGGGGGTCACTTTCTACTTTGTTCATAAATTTTAGAAAACCGTTGCATACATCAACAAATCACCGAGCATGCCTTGCTGCTGGGGACCTATATATATCAGGTATCCGATATCCTGATAGTTAGAGACTAATCCCAGATCAGTTGTAACTCCACAAAACGTCAATCGAGTTGTTCTATTTCAACAAGGGGCGGTGGTGTAGCGTAGATGGTTAAAGCGTTCGTTCGTCACGTCGCCAGACAGAGTCTGATTCTACATGTGGGTACAATGCTGTGAAGCTAATTTCTGGTGTCCCCCGCCGTGATATAGCTGGAATATTGCTAAAAAGTGGCGTAAAACTAAACCCACTCCTCACTAACCATTTCAATAAGCATCAAGAGGGTTTTGCTACGAATAAATAAACAAATGAATAATTGAATGAAACGAATGGTATGCCTGGCATTTCGGACATACTATTTTGCGTCGTGTTGTTATCATTAACTCTCGTGCTGCCAAAACGCCAGCATTATAGAAATCCCAGCACCACAAAACCCACAACCCCGTACCACTCA
The DNA here is from genome assembly GCF_003918875.1 of Haliotis rubra. Taxonomy (NCBI): domain Eukaryota; kingdom Metazoa; phylum Mollusca; class Gastropoda; order Lepetellida; family Haliotidae; genus Haliotis; species Haliotis rubra. The sequence continues at coordinate 64,414 of NW_025765002.1, read as the reverse complement.
CACCTACCCCCTCCGCTCCTTCCGCCTCATCAAAAAGCTGTATCCTCTTTCATATCCTCTTTCCCAATACATTATACGGTTCAATTCTGCCTCAAGATTCCACTCTGAAGAATGAATGAATGAATGAATGAATGAAGACAGAATTGGACCCAATAACATATCTTGAGTTTGCACTACCCACTTTATCGCATGTACACAGGTGTAGAAACTGTCCCACTCCCAACCGCCTGACACTTCCTGATAACCTTGTTCGATATTAATAATTATCACTCTGAACACTACATATCTATAATCTTCCCATTCAACTGCTTCGCACTCTAATAGACACACAGTCTACGCAGACCAATAACCAACACCAACACTCAACACAAACCGTCAACAGGAAGAAGTGTACTACTCGTCAGCCATGCTCAGAAATGAATAACAGAAACCGGTGTGGTGTATGTCCCCAGACTGTACTTCGCTTAAAAACAACGCTGCTTTTACTTCAATGAGAAATTATCGCTGTCTTCGAGAACGATCCCGGATAGAATGTTTGTATCACAAAATGCAGGGATTGCTCGTCAGACAATCGTATGAATAATGAAAAACGGATTGACCTGAAGCTCGCTGAACCTCCAATATGGCGTCTATCCAACTATTGCACGTCAGCGGGTATGAAATGTAAAGTGAGAGCTTTCACAAAAAAAGTGGCTCTGATATTGAGCCAAGATAAATGGTTTTACATGCACGATATTGTTTCAAAAATTCAAAGTGATGATACAATAATGAATGTGAAGACGTGAACTTGCTGTAGGTGATTACATGTAACGTGTGGGGGCTCTTCGTGTAATACATACATTTACGTAGCTACAGGGTCACTCCAGTACATTCCGCCTCTATGAATGAAAATTCTGCTTAAGGAAAATCTGAATTCTAGGTAAGTGCTATGTTTTCCAACAGTTTAAACGACCCCGTTGCATTGTGTTTTGTTGTTTGTTTGTTTGTTTATTGATTGTTATTGTTTAACGCCGCACTCCAGCAATACCCAGAAGCATATGGCCGCTGTAAATAATATAATCTGGAAAAGCAACATCATGAGTATCGATCTACGCAATTGGGATACGATGACCATGATTGTCAACCGTGCTGTCAACAAAGTCTGAGTCGCCTCTTACGACAAGGCATGGGTTGCTGAAGACCAATTCTTCAAGGGTGGTTATCCTGCAAAGATTTAAATACTATAAACCAGTTGCCGATGCTTCTTGTCAATTTAAATTTCGATTCGTATCAATGATTAGCATTGAAATTAAAGCCATCGCTGTAATGTTACACCCAGCTAAAAATTCAGCTTGTGAAACGCTCGGTCTTGGTGGCTTTTGAAAGCTTTGTCACGAGTTCATAGTGATTCCCCGAGAGACGTTCCACTCAGAATCTTAATATAGCAGCAAGGAAACACTTTGATTTGAGCTGAAACCTTGATACCTTAAAATGATCACAACATGTACGTTTGTGCTTCCTTTACTGCCTGACTTGCATGTAAGATACAACAAAGGGTGTAGCGAGAGCTTTCCCCGAAGGACACATAATATATCGAGGTTAGCCGTTTAAATTACATATTGTGTAAACACATACAATGGAAGGTGGGGTGAATTCAAGGGCGTACTGCTGTTACTTGTTTCAATTGCATACAAAGTCATCATATACGCTGCCGACTTGTACATATGAGGTTGACTGCTTGCACATAACCACCATACAATACTCTCATTAGAATAAATGCATTTTGTCATGTTGATAACATTAACTCTTTCGCCGGCAATACCTCAGCATTACCCATTTTATCGCATGCAATACGGTGTAGAAACTTCGTCCCCACCGCCTGACACTTCCGATAACCTGTGTCTGATATTAATAACTATCACTCTGCATGCATGTATGTTTGTTTGTGCGTGGCAGTGCGTGCTACTAACATGATAATCGTTATGAAACGGCGACGATACATAGTCGCAAGGAAGTATCCGTATTCCTCCATCGATAGCACCTGTTACAAGTTCATCATGCATAAAATAAGTCAATTGTTCACCTAGAGAAAACCACAGCGTTAGCTAATCAGAAACTCAAATATCTTAACTAAACGACAACAATGATTTAAAACCCGGTGTCATATGGCATGGTTCCCCGAACCTTTGTTTATTCCTGAGTGTTTACAATCAACCTTTACCTAAACTATCGAATAGGTCTACATCAATAAATGAATCAGCTATCAAATGAGAACATTTTACCTAACTGTCGGATCCGCATGACATGTGTTCAACAACACCGTGCAGCAAAACGCAGCTACTATGCTTACTTTTGACTAGACCGCTTGGGTGTAGTGGTTGGAGCGTCAGCCCGAGGGCGGAGCTGTCTCAGGTTCGATCCCCTGGCCGCGTCATTATCGTTAAATATGGCACTTTGTTGGTCACCGCCAAGCTCGACATCAATGGGTACAACAAGGACTGGTCGGTTCGAGTCAGTAGGGTATTCCTGCCTAACGGCATGGTATCTCGCAAGTTTGAACTATAAACCAGCTTAAGTCTGCTGGGTACAGGCAGCCACACGCACACATGCACGTCGTCACATGAGCGAAACATTCTTTAGTAACATCGTTAAACCCCATTTCTCCTCCTCCCTACTTTTGAATAAGATATGAATCAGCGTATGACACTTTCCAGCGGAGTTTGACACTTCAGTGAGTGATTGAAAAATACAAAAGTTATGCGAAAGGATTGTCCTCCTTAGCCATAAATGACTGTGCATATTGTGGTATATTCAAAGTGAACTGCCTTTTGTCGACCTCCCTTTGTGTACTAACACTGGTGTAAGCGTAGAAGCTTGACGCACAAAAGAGAGGTTAGTGGACGGCACGACTCAATTATCAGGTATGCAGTGGATTCAAGCATATCCTTGTTCTTCAGCGTGATTCTTGATAAATATTTATCACGTTTGGAGTGGGGGTTGTGTGTGTTTCTACGCAGGCACCTCAGCTGACAGTAACATCTACCCTAAGATCATAGCAGTCCTTGGAAGCCAAAATAATGGAAGAGAGCGGTAAGAGAGATTGTTCCGATACTCGTTCCCAGAGTTCAATATCATATGTGTATGTTAAGTGTATGTTCATTGACTGATGAACATGCATGCACGCATGCAATAATCTCCACTTTCATTCGTTAATCATTCTTCGCAGTGATACATTCTTGTCAAACCTTGCTCTTCATATATTTTGATTACTTCCAACATGTCTTTAGCGATTCTCACCGTGATTATAAAAATAACTGATAGCGAAACTGTGGCTAACGCCACAATAAGTTCTTGCTTCGGTCTCTCGCGGTAGCCTAGTTGTTGTTGCTCCGGCCTGTCACGCCGAAGACCTCGGGTTCGATTCCCAACACAGGCAATAGTGTGTGAAGCGCTTTCGGTGTCCCCCCGCTGGAATAGTGATTAACTGGAAATATTACAGAAAGTTAAAAGGGACTTTTAAATCCAAATTCCCTTACGTAAAATGGATGCTAACGAATCCACATTGGTAAATATATTTTAATTCTTAAAGTAAAAATCATTATTTCAACTATTTGTGATCCAATATCCAACATCCAACAACACCCTCGCCAAGACAGGTAGATCCAATAACGCTAGAACGCAGATATATCCAATAACACTACAACACAATGAGATCTATAACACAACAACACAGATCCGGTAAGATCACAAAACAGGTGTAGTATCCAATAACACCACAAAACATGTAGATTCAATAACACCACAAGACAGGTAGATCGAAACAACACCACGAAACTGGTAAATTCAATAACACTAACTACAACACAGATATATCCTATAACACCACAGGTAGATCGTATAACAACACCTTCCAGCAGGTAGATCCAATAACACCACAACACAGGTAGATCCAATAACACCACAAACACGGTAAATCCAATAACACCACAACACAGGTAAATCCAATAACACCACAACTCAGGTATATTATATAACACCACAACAATAGTAAACTAATAACACTCACCACAACACCACAACACTGGTAAATTCAATAACACCACAACACAGGTACATCCTCTAATACCACCACAACACTGAAAATCCAATAATTAACACAACATTGTTTACTCTTCGCCTTAAATAAATCGTAATTATCTCTTAGAAAGTATTAATATGGCATCTTAGAAAGAAATACAGTTCACATCATAGTTGCATCATTAAAACATCATCTCTTTCGCCCTAATCCATTATATCAAAGAAGCACCGGGACGCAAGCGTCCTTCGGTACTTTTAACTATAATAGTTCAGGGCGAAAAGTGTGTTTTAAGACACTATACATGGTGGTAGAGCGAACTGCATTTTAAATACATGGTGGTAGAGCGAACTGTATATCTTTACTAGTGTATCATCCATGAAGGTTGTGTCTTGTGTATCATCCATGAAGGTAGTGTCTTGTGTATCATCCATGAAGGTAGTGTCTTGTGTATCATCCATGAAGGTTGTGTCTTGTGTATCATCCATGAAGGTTGTGTCTTGTGTATCATCCATGAAGGTAGTGTCATGTGTATCATCCATGAAGGTTGTGTCTTGTGTATCATCCATGAAGGTTGTGTCTTGTGTATCATCCATGAAGGTTTGTGTCTTGTGTATCATCCATGAAGGTAGTGTCTTGTGTATCATCCATGAAGGTAGTGTCTTGTGTATCATCCATGAAGGTAGTGTCTTGTGTATCATCCATGAAGGTTGTGTCTTGTGTATCATCCATGAAGGTTGTGTCTTGTGTATCATCCATGAAGGTTGTGTCTTGTGTATCATCCATGAAGGTTGTGTCTTGTGTATCATCCATGAAGGTGGTGTCTTGTGTATCATCCATGAAGGTTGTGTCTTGTGTATCATCCATGAAGGTAGTGTCTTGTGTATCATCCATGAAGGTAGTGTCTTGTGTATCATCCATGAAGGTAGTGTCTTGTGTATCATCCATGAAGGTTGTGTCTTGTGTATCATCCATGAAGGTTGTGTCTTGTGTATCATCCATGAAGGTTAGTGTCATGTGTATCATCCATGAAGGTAGTGTCTTGTGTATCATCCATGAAGGTGGTGTGTCATGTATCATCCATGAAGGTAGTGTCTTGTGTATCATCCATGAAGGTTGTGTCTTGTGTATCATCCATGAAGGTAGTGTCTTGTGTATCATCCATGAAGGTAGTGTCTTGTGTATCATCCATGAAGGTTGTGTCTTGTGTATCATCCATGAAGGTAGTGTCATGTGTATCATCCATGAAGGTTGTGTCTTGTGTATCATCCATGAAGGTAGTGTCTTGTGTATCATCCATGAAGGTTGTGTCTTGTGTATCATCCATGAAGGTAGTGTCTTGTGTATCATCCATGAAGGTAGTGTCCTGTGTATCATCCATGAAGGTTGTGTGTCTTGTGTATCATCCATGAAGGTTGTGTCTTGTGTATCATCCATGAAGGTTGTGTCTTGTGTATCATCCATGAAGGTAGTGTCTTGTCCATAATTCCATGAAGGTAGTGTCTATGTGTATCATCCATGAAGGTGGTGTCTTGTGTATCATCCATGAAGGTTGTGTCTTGTGTATCATCCATGAAGGTTGTGTCTTGTGTATCATCCATGAAGGTAGTGTCATGTGTATCATCCATGAAGGTTGTGTCTTGTGTATCATCCATGAAGGTTGTGTCTTGTGTATCATCCATGAAGGTTGTGTCTTGTGTATCATCCATGAAGGTAGTGTCTTGTGTATCATCCATGAAGGTAGTGTCTTGTGTATCATCCATGAAGGTAGTGTGTCTTGTGTATCATCCATGAAGGTTGTGTCTTGTGTATCATCCATGAAGGTTGTGTCTTGTGTATCATCCATGAAGGTTGTGTCTTGTGTATCATCCATGAAGGTTGTGTCTTGTGTATCATCCATGAAGGTTGTGTCTTGTGTATCATCCATGAAGGTTGTGTCATGTGTATCATCCATGAAGGTAGTGTCTTGTGTATCATCCATGAAGGTTGTGTCTTGTGTATCATCCATGAAGGTTGTGTCTTGTGTATCATCCATGAAGGTGGTGTCTTGTGTATCATCCATGAAGGTTGTGTCTTGTGTATCATCCATGAAGGTAGTGTCTTGTGTATCATCCATGAAGGTTGTGTCATGTGTATCATCCATGAAGGTTGTGTCTTGTGTATCATCCATGAAGGTTGTGTCTTGTGTATCATCCATGAAGGTAGTGTCTTGTGTATCATCCATGAAGGTAGTGTCTTGTGTATCATCCATGAAGGTTGTGTCTTGTGTATCATCCATGAAGGTTGTGTCATGTGTATCATCCATGAAGGTTGTGTCTTGTGTATCATCCATGAAGGTAGTGTCTTGTGTATCATCCATGAAGGTTGTGTCTTGTGTATCATCCATGAAGGTAGTGTGTGTATCATCCATGAAGGTAGTGTCATGTGTATCATCCATGAAGGTTGTGTCTTGTGTATCATCCATGAAGGTAGTGTCTATGTGTATCATCCATGAAGGTTGTGTCTTGTGTATCATCCATGAAGGTTGTGTCTTGTGTATCATCCATGAAGGTAGTGTCTTGTGTATCATCCATGAAGGTTGTGTCTTGTGTATCATCCATGAAGGTAGTGTCATGTGTATCATCCATGAAGGTTGTGTCTTGTGTATCATCCATGAAGGTAGTGTCTTGTGTATCATCCATGAAGGTTGTGTCTTGTGTATCATCCATGAAGGTTGTGTCTTGTGTATCATCCATGAAGGTAGTGTCTTGTGTATCATCCATGAAGGTTGTGTCTTGTGTATCATCCATGAAGGTTGTGTCTGTGTCTTGTGTATCATCCATGAAGGTAGTGTCTTGTGTATCATCCATGAAGGTCTGTGTCCATTGTGTATCATCCATGAAGGTTGTGTCTTGTGTATCATCCATGAAGGTTGTGTCTTGTGTATCATCCATGAAGGTTGTGTCTTGTGTATCATCCATGAAGGTTGTGTCTTGTGTATCATCCATGAAGGTAGTGTCTTGTGTATCATCCATGAAGGTTGTGTCTTGTGTATCATCCATGAAGGTTGTGTCTTGTGTATCATCCATGAAGGTAGTGTCTTGTGTATCATCCATGAAGGTTGTGTCTTGTGTATCATCCATGAAGGTAGTGTCTTGTGTATCATCCATGAAGGTAGTGTCTTGTGTATCATCCATGAAGGTTGTGTGTCTTGTGTATCATCCATGAAGGTTGTGTCTTTGTGTCATCATCCATGTATCATCCATGAAGGTTGTGTCTTGTGTATCATCCATGAAGGTTGTGTCTTGTGTATCATCCATGAAGGTTGTGTCTTGTGTATCATCCATGAAGGTTGTGTCTTGTGTATCATCCATGAAGGTAGTGTCTTGTGTATCATCCATGAAGGTTGTGTCTTGTGTATCATCCATGAAGGTAGTGTCTGTGTGTCATCATCCATGAAGGTCCATGAAGTTGTGTCTTGTGTATCATCCATGAAGGTAGTGTCATCCATTGTGTATCATCCATGAAGGTTGTGTCTTGTGTATCATCCATGAAGGTTGTGTCTTGTGTATCATCCATGAAGGTTGTGTCTTGTGTATCATCCATGAAGGTAGTGTCATGTGTATCATCCATGAAGGTTGTGTCTTGTGTATCATCCATGAAGGTAGTGTCTTGTGTATCATCCATGAAGGTTGTGTCTTGTGTATCATCCATGAAGGTAGTGTCTTGTGTATCATCCATGAAGGTAGTGTCTTGTGTATCATCCATGAAGGTAGTGTCTTGTGTATCATCCATGAAGGTTGTGTCATGTGTATCATCCATGAAGGTAGTGTCTTGTGTATCATCCATGAAGGTTGTGTCTTGTGTATCATCCATGAAGGTTGTGTATCATTGTGTATTGTGTATCCATGAAGGTTGTGTCTTGTGTATCATCCATGAAGGTAGTGTCATGTGTATCATCCATGAAGGTTGTGTCATGTGTATCATCCATGAAGGTGTCTTGTGTCATCCATGAAGGTTGTGTCTTGTGTATCATCCATGAAGGTGTGTCTTGTGTATCATCCATGAAGGTAGTGTCTTGTGTATCATCCATGTATCATCCAAGGTAGTGTCTTGTGTATCATCCATGAAAGTTGTGTGTCATGTGTATCATCCATGAAGGTTGTGTCTTGTGTATCATCCATGAAGGTAGTGTCTTGTGTATCATCCATGAAGGTTGTGTCTTGTGTATCATCCATGAAGGTTAGTGTCTTGTGTATCATCCATGAAGGTAGTGTCTTGTGTATCATCCATGAAGGTTGTGTCTTGTGTATCATCCATGAAGGTAGTGTCTTGTGTATCATCCATGAAGGTTGTGTCTTGTGTATCATCCATGAAGGTAGTGTCTTGTGTATCATCCATGAAGGTGTGTGTCATGTGTATCATCCATGAAGGTAGTGTCTTGTGTATCATCCATGAAGGTTGTGTCTTGTGTATCATCCATGAAAGGTAGTGTCTTGTGTATCATCCATGAAGGTTGTGTCTTGTGTATCATCCATGAAGGTAGTGTCTTGTGTATCATCCATGAAGGTAGTGTCTTGTGTATCATCCATGAAGGTTGTGTCTTGTGTATCATCCATGAAGGTTGTGTCTTGTGTATCATCCATGAAGGTAGTGTCATGTGTATCATCCATGAAGGTAGTGTCTTGTGTATCATCCATGAAGGTTGTGTCTTGTGTATCATCCATGAAGGTTGTGTCTTGTGTATCATCCATGAAGGTTGTGTCTTGTGTATCATCCATGAAGGTAGTGTCATGTGTATCATCCATGAAGGTTGTGTCTTGTGTATCATCCATGAAGGTTGTGTCTTGTGTATCATCCATGAAGGTAGTGTCTTGTGTATCATCCATGAAGGTTAGTGTCTTGTGTATCATCCATGAAGGTAGTGTGTATCATCCATGTGTATCATCCATGAAGGTAGTGTCTTGTGTATCATCCATGAAGGTTGTGTCTTGTGTATCATCCATGAAGGTAGTGTCTTGTGTATCATCCATGAAGGTAGTGTCTTGTGTATCATCCATGAAGGTAGTGTCATGTGTATCATCCATGAAGGTTGTGTCTTGTGTATCATCCATGAAGGTAGTGTCTTGTGTATCATCCATGAAGGTTGTGTCTTGTGTATCATCCATGAAGGGTAGTGTCTTGTGTATCATCCATGAAGGTTGTGTCTTGTGTATCATCCATGAAGGTAGTGTCTTGTGTATCATCCATGAAGGTTGTGTCTTGTGTATCATCCATGAAGGTTGTGTCATGTGTATCATCCATGAAGGTTGTGTCTTGTGTATCATCCATGAAGGTTGTGTCTTGTGTATCATCCATGAAGGTAGTGTCTTGTGTATCATCCATGAAGGTTGTGTCTTGTGTATCATCCATGAAGGTAGTGTCATGTGTATCATCCATGAAGGTTGTGTCTTGTGTATCATCCATGAAGGTAGTGTCTTGTGTATCATCCATGAAGGTTGTGTCATGTGTATCATCCATGAAGGTAGTGTCTTGTGTATCATCCATGAAGGTTGTGTCTTGTGTATCATCCATGAAGGTAGTGTCATGTGTATGTATCAGGTTGTGTCTTGTGTATCATCCATGAAGGTAGTGTCTTGTGTATCATCCATGAAGGTAGTGTCATGTGTATCATCCATGAAGGTTGTGTCTTGTGTATCATCCATGAAGGTTGTGTCTTGTGTATCATCCATGAAGGTTGTGTCTTGTGTATCATCCATGAAGGTCCAGTGTCTTGTGTATCATCCATGAAGGTGTGTTTGTGTATCATCCATGTATCATCCATGATGTATCATCCATGAAGGTAGTGTCATGTGTATCATCCATGAAGGTTAGTGTCTTGTGTATCATCCATGAAGGTAGTGTCTTGTGTATCATCCATGAAGGTTGTTGTGTATCATCTTGTGTATCATCATCATGAATGAAGGTAGTGTCTTGTGTATCATCCATGAAGGTTGTGTCTTGTGTATCATCCATGAAGGTAGTGTCTTGTGTATCATCCATGAAGGTTGTGTCTTGTGTATCATCCATGAAGGTTGTGTCTTGTGTATCATCCATGAAGGTAGTGTCTTGTGTATCATCCATGAAGGTAGTGTCTTGTGTATCATCCATGAAGGTGTGTCATCCATGTATCATCCATGAAGGTTGTGTCTTGTGTATCATCCATGAAGGTTGTGTCTTGTGTATCATCCATGAAGGTTGTGTCATGTGTATCATCCATGAAGGTTGTGTCTTGTGTATCATCCATGAAGGTGTGTCATTGTGTATCATCCATGAAGGTTGTGTCATGTGTATCATCCATGAAGGTAGTGTTGTGTATCATCCATGAAGGTAGTGTCTTGTGTATCATCCATGAAGGTTGTGTCTTGTGTATCATCCATGAAGGTTGTGTCTTGTGTATCATCCATGAAGGTTGTGTCTTGTGTATCATCCATGAAGGTAGTGTCTTGTGTATCATCCATGAAGGTTGTGTCTTGTGTATCATCCATGAAGGTAGTGTCTTGTGTATCATCCATGAAGGTTGTGTCTTGTGTATCATCCATGAAGGTAGTGTCTTGTGTATCATCCATGAAGGTTGTGTCATGTATATCATGTGTGTATCATCCATGAAGGTAGTGTCTTGTGTATCATCCATGAAGGTTGTGTTGTGTATCATCCATGAAGGTTGTGTCTTGTGTATCATCCATGAAGGTTGTGTCTTGTGTATCATCCATGAAGGTTGTGTCTTGTGTATCATCCATGAAGGTAGTGTCATGTGTATCATCCATGAAGGTTGTCCATGAAGGTAGTGTCATGTGTATCATCCATGAAGGTAGTGTCTTGTGTATCATCCATGAAGGTTGTGTCTTGTGTATCATCCATGAAGGTAGTGTCTTGTGTATCATCCATGAAGGTTGTGTCTTGTGTATCATCCATGAAGGTTGTGTCTTGTGTATCATCCATGAAGGTAGTGTCTTGTGTATCATCCATGAAGGTTGTGTCTTGTGTATCATCCATGAAGGTAGTGTCATGTGTATCATCCATGAAGGTTGTGTCTTGTGTATCATCCATGAAGGTAGTGTCTTGTGTATCATCCATGAAGGTTGTGTCTTGTGTATCATCCATGAAGGTAGTGTCATGTGTATCATCCATGAAGGTTGTGTCTTGTGTATCATCCATGAAGGAAGGTCAGTGAAGGTTGTGTGTATCATCCATGAAGGTAGTGTCTTGTGTATCATCCATGAAGGTTGTGTCTTGTGTATCATCCATGAAGGTTGTGTCTTGTGTATCATCCATGAAGGTTGTGTCATGTGTATCATCCATGAAGGTTGTGTCTTGTGTATCATCCATGAAAGGTGTGTCTTGTGTATCATCCATGAAGGTTGTGTCTTGTGTATCATCCATGAAGGTAGTGTCTTGTGTATCATCCATGAAGGTTGTGTCTTGTGTATCATCCATGAAGGTTGTGTCTTGTGTATCATCCATGAAGGTAGTGTCTTGTGTATCATCCATGAAGGTTGTGTCTTGTGTATCATCCATGAAGGTAGTGTCTTGTGTATCATCCATGAAGGTAGTGTCTTGTGTATCATCCATGGTGGGTGGTGTGTGTCTTGTTGTATCATCCATCCATGGTAGTGAGTGTCTTGTGTATCATCCATGAAGGTTGTGTCTTGTGTATCATCCATGAAGGTAGTGTCATGTGTATCATCCATGAGGTGGTTGTGTCCATTGTGTCATGTGTATCATCCATGAAGGTTGTGTCTTGTGTATCATCCATGAAGGTTGTGTCTTGTGTATCATCCATGAAGGTTGTGTCTTTGTGTATCATCCATGAAGGTAGTGTCTTGTGTATCATCCATGAAGGTTGTGTCATGTGTATCATCCATGAAGGTAGTGTCTTGTGTATCATCCATGAAGGTTGTGTCTTGTGTATCATCCATGAAGGTTGTGTCTTGTGTATCATCCATGAAGGTAGTGTCTTGTGTATCATCCATGAAGGTAGTGTCTTGTGTATCATCCATGAAGGTAGTGTCTTGTGTATCATCCATGAAGGTTGTGTCTTGTGTATCATCCATGAAGTGTGTGTGAAGGTAGTGTGTGTATCATCCATGAAGGTTGTGTCTTGTGTATCATCCATGAAGGTAGTGTCATGTGTATCATCCATGAAGGTTGTGTCTTGTGTATCATCCATGAAGGTTGTGTCTTGTGTATCATCCATGAAGGTAGTGTCTTGTGTATCATCCATGAAGGTTGTGTCTTGTGTATCATCCATGAAGGTTGTGTCTTGTGTATCATCCATGAAGGTTGTGTCTTGTGTATCATCCATGAAGGTAGTGTCTTGTGTATCATCCATGAAGGTTGTGTCTTGTGTATCATCCATGAAGGTAGTGTCTTGTGTATCATCCATGAAGGTTGTGTCTTGTGTATCATCCATGAAGGTAGTGTCTTGTGTATCATCCATGAAGGTAGTGTCTTGTGTATCATCCATGAAGGTTGTGTCTTGTGTATCATCCATGAAGGTTGTGTCTTGTGTATCATCCATGAAGGTTGTGTCTTGTGTATCATCCATGAAGGTTGGTAGTGTCATTGTGTGTCTTGTGTATCATCCATGAAGGTTGTGTCTTGTGTATCATCCATGAAGGTGGTGTCTTGTGTATCATCCATGAAGGTTGTGTCTTGTGTATCATCCATGAAGGTAGTGTCTTGTGTATCATCCATGAAGGTTGTGTCTTGTGTATCATCCATGAAGGTAGTGTCTTGTGTATCATCCATGAAGGTTGTGTCTTGTGTATCATCCATGAAGGTAGTGTCTTGTGTATCATCCATGAAGGTTGTGTCATGTGTATCATCCATGAAGGTTGTGTCTTGTGTATCATCCATGAAGGTTGTGTCATGTGTATCATCCATGAAGGTTGTGTCTTGTGTATCATCCATGAAGGTAGTGTCATGTGTATCATCCATGAAGGTAGTGTCTTGTGTATCATCCATGAAGGTGTGTCTTGTGTGTCTTGTGTATCATCCATGAAGGTAGTGTCTTGTGTATCATCCATGAAGGTAGTGTCTTGTGTATCATCCATGAAGGTTGTGTCTTGTGTCATCCATGAAGGTTGTGTCTTGTGTATCATCCATGAAGGTTGTGTCTTGTGTATCATCCATGAAGGTAGTGTCTTGTGTATCATCCATGAAGGTAGTGTCTTGTGTATCATCCATGAAGGTAGTGTCTTGTGTATCATCCATGAAGGTAGTGTTGTGTATCATCCATGAAGGTTGTGTCTTGTGTATCATCCATGAAGGTAGTGTCTTGTGTATCATCCATGAAGGTTGTGTCTTGTGTATCATCCATGAAGGTTGTGTGTAGTGTCTTGTGTATCATCCATGAAGGTTGTGTCTTGTGTATCATCCATGAAGGTTGTGTCTTGTGTATCATCCATGAAGGTTGTGTCTTGTGTATCATCCATGAAGGTTGTGTCATGTGTATCATCCATGAAGGTTGTGTCTTGTGTATCATCCATGAAGGTTGTGTCTTGTGTATCATCCATGAAGGTTGTGTCTTGTGTATCATCCATGAAGGTAGTGTCTTGTGTATCATCCATGAAGGTTGTGTCTTGTGTATCATCCATGAAGGTAGTGTCTTGTGTATCATCCATGAAGGTTGTGTCATGTGTATCATCCATGAAGGTAGTGTCTTGTGTATCATCCATGAAGGTTGTGTCTTGTGTATCATCCATGAAGGTAGTGTCTTGTGTATCATCCATGAAGGTAGTGTCTTGTGTATCATCCATGAAGGTAGTGTCATGTGTATCATCCATGAAGGTTGTGTCTTGTGTATCATCCATGAAGGTGTGTCTTGTGTATCATCCATGAAGGTAGTGTCTTGTGTATCATCCATGAAGGTTGTGTCTTGTGTATCATCCATGAAGGTAGTGTCTTGTGTATCATCCATGAAGGTTGTGTCTTGTGTATCATCCATGAAGGTAGTGTCTTGTGTATCATCCATGAAGGTGTGTCATGTGTATCATCCATGAAGGTTGTGTCTTGTGTATCATCCATGAAGGTTGTGTCTTGTGTATCATCCATGAAGGTAGTGTCTTGTGTATCATCCATGAAGGTAGTGTCATGTGTATCATCCATGAAGGTAGTGTCTTGTGTATCATCCATGAAGGTTGTGTCTTGTGTATCATCCATGAAGGTTGTGTCTTGTGTATCATCCATGAAGGTAGTGTCTTGTGTATCATCCATGAAGGTTGTGTCATGTGTATCATCCATGAAGGTTGTGTCTTGTGTATCATCCATGAAGGTAGTGTCTTGTGTATCATCCATGAAGGTTGTGTCTTGTGTATCATCCATGAAGGTTGTGTCTTGTGTATCATCCATGAAGGTTGTGTCTTGTGTATCATCCATGAAGGTAGTGTCATGTGTATCATCCATGAAGGTAGTGTCTTGTGTATCATCCATGAAGGTTGTGTCTTGTGTATCATCCATGAAGGTTGTGTCATGTGTATCATCCATGAAGGTTGTGTCTTGTGTATCATCCATGAAGGTAGTGTCTTGTGTATCATCCATGAAGGTTGTGTCTTGTGTATCATCCATGAAGGTTGTGTCTTGTGTATCATCCATGAAGGTTGTGTCTTGTGTATCATCCATGAAGGTAGTGTCTTGTGTCATTGTGTATCATCCATGAAGGTAGTGTCTTGTGTATCATCCATGAAGGTTGTGTCTTGTGTATCATCCATGAAGGTAGTGTCTTGTGTATCATCCATGAAGGTTGTGTCTTGTGTATCATCCATGAAGGTTGTGTCTTGTGTATCATCCATGAAGGTTGTGTCATGTGTATCATCCATGAAGGTAGTGTCTTGTGTATCATCCATGAAGGTTGTGTCTTGTGTATCATCCATGAAGGTTGTATGTGTATCATCCATGAAGGTTGTGTATCATCCATGAAGGTGTGTGTCTTGTGTATCATCCATGAAGGTAGTGTCTTGTGTATCATCCATGAAAGTGTCTTGTGTATCATCCATGAAGGTTGTGTCTTGTGTATCATCCATGAAGGTTGTGTCTTGTGTATCATCCATGAAGGTTGTGTCATGTGTATCATCCATGAAGGTTGTGTCTTGTGTATCATCCATGAAGGTAGTGTCATGTGTATCATCCATGAAGGTAGTGTCTTGTGTATCATCCATGAAGGTAGTGTCTTGTGTATCATCCATGAAGGTTGTGTCTTGTGTATCATCCATGAAGGTCATGTGTGTCTTGTGTATCATCCATGAAGGTTGTGTCTTGTGTATCATCCATGAAGGTAGTGTCTTGTGTATCATCCATGAAGGTTGTGTCTTGTGTATCATCCATGAAGGTAGTGTCTTGTGTATCATCCATGAAGGTTGTGTCTTGTGTATCATCCATGAAGGTTGTGTCTTGTGTATCATCCATGAAGGTAGTGTCTTGTGTATCATCCATGAAGGTAGTGTCTTGTGTATCATCCATGAAGGTTGTGTCTTGTGTATCATCCATGAAGGTAGTGTCTTGTGTATCATCCATGAAGGTTGTGTCATGTGTATCATCCATGAAGGTTGTGTCTTGTGTATCATCCATGAAGGTTGTGTCTTGTGTATAGTGTCATGTGTATCATCCATGAAGGTAGTGTGTCTTGTGTATCATCCATGAAGGTAGTGTCTTGTGTATCATCCATGAAGGTAGTGTCTTGTGTATCATCCATGAAGGTTGTGTCTTGTTGTGTATCATCCATGAAGGTAGTGTCTTGTGTATCATCCATGTATCATCCATGAAGGTAGTGTCATGTGTATCATCCATGAAGGTTGTGTCTTGTGTATCATCCATGAAGGTTAGTGTCTTGTGTATCATCCATGAAGGTTGTGTCTTGTGTATCATCCATGAAGGTAGTGTCTTGTGTATCATCCATGAAGGTAGTGTCTTGTGTATCATCCATGAAGGTAGTGTGTTGTGTATCATCCATGAAGGTAGTGTCTTGTGTATCATCCATGAAGGTTGTGTCTTGTGTATCATCCATGAAGGTAGTGTCTTGTGTATCATCCATGAAGGTAGTGTCTTGTGTATCATCCATGAAGGTTGTGTCTTGTGTATCATCCATGAAGGTAGTGTCTTGTGTATCATCCATGAAGGTTGTGTCTTGTGTATCATCCATGAAGGTAGTGTCTTTGTGTATCATCCATGAAGGTTGTGTCTTGTGTATCATCCATATATCATCCATGAAGGTTGTGTCTTGTGTATCATCCATGAAGGTAGTGTCTTGTGTATCATCCATGAAGGTTGTGTCTTGTGTATCATCCATGAAGGTAGTGTCTTGTGTATCATCCATGAAGAAGGTTGTGTCTTGTGTATCATCCATCATCCATGAATGAAGGTTGTGTCTTGTGTATCATCCATGAAGGTAGTGTCTTGTGTATCATCCATGAAGGTTGTGTCTTGTGTATCATCCATGAAGGTAGTGTCTTGTGTATCATCCATGAAGGTAGTGTCTTGTGTATCATCCATGAAGGTAGTGTCTTGTGTATCATCCATGAAGGTAGTGTCTTGTGTATCATCCATGAAGTCTTGTGTATCATCCATGAAGGTTGTGTCATGTGTATCATCCATGAAGGTAGTGTCTTGTGTATCATCCATGAAGGTTGTGTCTTGTGTATCATCCATGAAGGTTGTGTCTTGTGTATCATCCATGAAGGTTGTGTCTTGTGTATCATCCATGAAGGTAGTGTCATGTGTATCATCCATGAAGGTTGTGTCTTGTGTATCATCCATGAAGGTTGTGTCATGTGTATCATCCATGAAGGTTGTGTCATGTGTATCATCCATGAAGGTAGTGTCATGTGTATCATCCATGAAGGTTGTGTCTTGTGTATCATCCATGAAGGTAGTGTCTTGTGTATCATCCATGAAGGTTGTGTCATGTGTATCATCCATGAAGGTTGTGTCTTGTGTATCATCCATGAAGGTTGTGTCTTGTGTATCATCCATGAAGGTTGTGTCATGTGTATCATCCATGAAGGTTGTGTCTTGTGTATCATCCATGAAGGTAGTGTCTTGTGTATCATCCATGAAGGTAGTGTCTTGTGTATCATCCATGAAGGTAGTGTCTTGTGTATCATCCATGAAGGTAGTGTCATGTGTATCATCCATGAAGGTTGTGTCTTGTGTATCATCCATGAAGGTTGTGTCTTGTGTATCATCCATGAAGGTTGTGTCTTGTGTATCATCCATGAAGGTAGTGTCATGTGTATCCATGAAGGTTGTGTCTTGTGTATCATCCATGAAGGTAGTGTCTTGTGTATCATCCATGTGTATCATCCATGTGTATCAAGGTTGTGTCTTGTGTATCATCCATGAAGGTTGTGTCTTGTGTATCATCCATGAAGGTAGTGTCTTGTGTATCATCCATGAAGGTAGTGTCTTGTGTATCATCCATGAAGGTAGTGTCTTGTGTATCATCCATGAAGGTTGTGTCTTGTGTATCATCCATGAAGGTTGTGTCTTGTGTATCATCCATGAAGGTAGTGTCTTGTGTATCATCCATGAAGGTAGTGTCTTGTGTATCATCCATGAAGGTTGTGTCTTGTGTATCATCCATGAAGGTAGTGTCTTGTGTATCATCCATGAAGGTTGTGTCTTGTGTATCATCCATGAAGGTAGTGTCTTGTGTATCATCCATGAAGGTTGTGTCTTGTGTATCATCCATGAAGGTTGTGTCTTGTGTATCATCCATGAAGGTTAGTGTCTTGTGTATCATCCATGAAGGTAGTGTCTTGTGTATCATCCATGAAGGTAGTGTCTTGTGTATCATCCATGAAGGTTGTGTCTTGTGTATCATCCATGAAGGTAGTGTCTTGTGTATCATCCATGAAGGTTGTGTCATGTGTATCATCCATGAAGGTAGTGTCTTGTGTATCATCCATGAAGGTAGTGTCTTGTGTATCATCCATGAAGGTAGTGTCATGTGTATCATCCATGAAGGTAGTGTCTTGTGTATCATCCATGAAGGTAGTGTCTTGTGTATCATCCATGAAGGAAGTGTCTTGTGTATCATCCATGAAGGTTGTGTCTTGTGTATCATCCATGAAGGTAGTGTCTTGTGTATCATCCATGAAGGTTGTGTCTTGTGTATCATCCATGAAGGTAGTGTCATGTGTATCATCCATGAAGGTAGTGTCTTGTGTATCATCCATGAAGGAGTGTGTATCATCCATGAAGGTAGTGTCTTGTGTATCATCCATGAAGGTAGTGTCTTGTGTATCATCCATGAAGGTTGTGTCTTGTGTATCATCCATGAAGGTTGTGTCTTGTGTATCATCCATGAAGGTAGTGTCTTGTGTATCATCCATGAAGGTTGTGTCTTGTGTATCATCCATGAAAGGTAGTGTCATGTGTATCATCCATGAAGGTTGTGTCATGTGTATCATCCATGAAGGTTGTGTCTTGTGTATCATCCATGAAGGTTGTGTCTTGTGTATCATCCATGAAGGTAGTGTCTTGTGTATCATCCATGAAGGTTGTGTCTTGTGTATCATCCATGAAGGTAGTGTCTTGTGTATCATCCATGAAGGTAGTGTCTTGTGTATCATCCATGAAGGTTGTGTCATGTGTATCATCCATGAAGGTAGTGTCTTGTGTATCATCCATGAAGGTTGTGTCTTGTGTATCATCCATGAAGGTAGTGTCTTGTGTATCATCCATGAAGGTTGTGTCTTGTGTATCATCCATGAAGGCAGTGTCATGAAGGTGTGTATCATCCATGAAGGTAGTGTCTTGTGTATCATCCATGAAGGTTGTGTCTTGTGTATCATCCATGAAGGTTGTGTCATGTGTATCATCCATGAAGGTTGTGTCTTGTGTATCATCCATGAAGGTAGTGTCTTGTGTATCATCCATGAAAGGTAGTGTGTATCATCCATGAAGGTTGTGTCATCATCCATGAATGAAGTGTCTTGTGTATCATCCATGAAGGTTGTGTCATGTGTATCATCCATGAAGGTTGTGTCTTGTGTATCATCCATGAAGGTTGTGTCTTGTGTATCATCCATGAAGGTTGTGTCTTGTGTATCATCCATGAAGGTTGTGTCTTGTGTATCATCCATGAAGGTTGTGTCATGTGTATCATCCATGAAGGTTGTGTCATGTGTATCATCCATGAAGGTTGTGTCATGTGTATCATCCATGAAGGTTGTGTCATGTGTATCATCCATGAAGGTTGTGTCATGTGTATCATCCATGAAGGTTGTGTCATGTGTATCATCCATGAAGGTTGTGTCTTGTGTATCATCCATGAAGGTGGTGTCTTGTGTATCATCCATGAAGGTTGTGTCTTTGTGTATCATCCATGAAGGTTGTGTCTTGTGTATCATCCATGAAGGTTGTGTCTTGTGTATCATCCATGAAGTATCATTGGTAGTGTCTTGTGTATCATCCATGAAGGTTGTGTCTTGTGTATCATCCATGAAAGTGTTGTGTATCATCCATGAAGGTAGTGTCTTGTGTATCATCCATGAAGGTTGTGTCATGTGTATCATCCATGAAGGTTGTGTCTTGTGTATCATCCATCCATGAAAGTGGTATCATCCATGTGTCATGTGTATCATCCATGAAGGTTGTGTCTTGTGTATCATCCATGAAGGTTGTGTCTTGTGTATCATCCATGAAGGTTGTGTCTTGTGTATCATCCATGAAGGTTGTGTCTTGTGTATCATCCATGAAGGTTGTGTCATGTGTATCATCCATGAAGGTTGTGTCTTGTGTATCATCCATGAAGATTGTGTCTTGTGTATCATCCATGAAGGGCTGTGTGTCATCCATGAAGGTAGTGTCTTGTGTATCATCCATGAAGGTTGTGTCTTGTGTATCATCCATGAAGGGAGTGTCTTGTGTATCATCCATGAAGGTAGTGTCTTGTGTATCATCCATGAAGGTTGTGTCTTGTGTATCATCCATGAAGGTTGTGTCTTGTGTATCATCCATGAAGGTAGTGTCATGTGTATCATCCATGAAGGTAGTGTCTTGTGTATCATCCATGAAGGTTGTGTCTTGTGTATCATCCATGAAGGTTGTGTCTTGTGTATCATCCATGAAAGTTGTGTCCATGAAGGTTGTGTGTATCATCCATGAAGGTTGTGTCATGTGTATCATCCATGAAGGTTGTGTCTTGTGTATCATCCATGAAGGTTGTGTCTTGTGTATCATCCATGAAGGTGGTCTTGTTGTGTCTTGTGTATCATCCATGAAGGTTGTGTCATGTGTATCATCCATGAAGGTTGTGTCTTGTGTATCATCCATGAAGGTTGTGTCATGTGTATCATCCATGAAGGTTGTGTCATGTGTATCATCCATGAAGGTTGTGGTATGTGTCATGAAGGTTGTATCATCCATGAAGGTAGTGTCTTGTGTATCATCCATGAAGGTTGTGTATCATGTGTATCATCCATGAAGGTTGTGTCATGTGTATCATCCATGAAGGTAATGTGTCATGTGTATCATCCATGAAGGTTGTGTCATTTTGTGTATCATCCATGAAGGTAGTGTCTTGTGTATCATCCATGAAGGTTGTTGTCTTGTGCTAAATTGTAATGTAATATTTTGTTAATATACCCTTGATTACATTTACCATGTCTTAAATTCCTAACTTTCTATTTCACTAAACTTATGTCACCAAATCTTACACCCCAAATGGACACCACGAGCTAACAATCTCTAGACGTGCTCAACGTATCGAATCGAACTGACTTCAATTTCAGTTCGAACCCCGCACGTGGCGAAAACGCATGGTTTTTTTCATGCTCAACTAGCTTTCCGCGAAGTAAGTTGTTGTCAGGTGTCTTTTCGCGAACTGTTCGTATGTACACAAACTGAAAACTAATAGTTCTGTGTGGACAATCCTTTTGTCCAGTGACATATGTGTAGAACTTTTTGTATGGCCATGAACTGTTACTGGCTACTGAGAGTACATATATCTTTGATGATATTCTGAGGTTGGTGGCTACTCACGATCCAGCAATACTGACAAAACCAACGCGACTCAACATGACATGTACATTACGTGCTTGGAAAACGTACTTCTTTTGTCAGCATGGACGTTATACATGGTATCTGCTTATTTCTCTTAAAGAATTCAGTTCTTTTATTTAACTCGAAGTTGTGAGCCACTTTCCTGTTGACACGGATCATCATTGTCATCAGGTCGAGTGAGGTTCCAAATTTCTCCAGAACATCAGAGAGCGCCTCGATGAACCATGATCCCTGATTTGCATTGCCTTGCCAGGAGAAGTAGCCTGAAAAGTAACATGAACACATCCAGTTTAATACTGTACTTATATGCAATGCACCGTTACATGCCTCCGTGGATAGAATGTTTTGATCACTTGGCAGACCAATATATTATATGTGCATGACCGATACGCCTTTTTTCGTCATTTAGAGGCGGGAAGAAAGTTAACATGTGGACATAGACCCTTACCTTACCTACATGTAAAATACTTTAATTTCATTAGTCAAGTTTGCTTTAACAAGTTTCCATGTCACCCTCCCAGTAAACTTTCTGCCGAGAAGCTGTATCGCTAACAATTGTATGACGTCATAATATGACGCATGCAGTGCATGAAGTTTGAAAACCGTTCGATTAGCTGTTTTCTGTTTCACTATGTACACAATTATTTTACCGACTTTCACTGCTTTTTAATACTATTTTATACATTGATTCGTTTGCACAATCAACCTAAACATAAATAACCACTTTTATTGTTGTTCTAAGCTTTTCAAAATATGTTTTGCTGATCGAAAAAATCCAGTCGAGAGGCAGGCGCCATTTTGTTTACATGTCATATAGTCGGTAGCGATCTTCGAAATAAAATAAAATGATATTTTGTACATTTAACATGGCGGTAAGATAAATACGTTGTATGCTTCTCCCTCGGGTAAAACGGTCTGATGTACAACCTTTTGTAGCAGTGTCATCCCTCGCCTACTGCCCGGGTGACACTGCTACAAAGAGGCGTGCATCAGACCGTATTACCCTCAAAAGAAGCACACAACGTATATTTGCTGATGATAACTACTTTTCCACTTGCACCTAGGTTTAAAGGGCACTTTTGCCCGCTCACGTGAATACTTAGTAAGGAGTTAGTGAATTAATAAATAACTCAGAAAATGTATTCAGAAACCATGTCTCGTCTCTATGTGGCTGACACAATGCTGCTCCCAAGTTAAATATTAACTCACTTACACACTCACAATAAAAACTAAATATAGCCGTCCATTAACCAGACAGTCATCAAAGAGTGATCACCACCTCAGGCTTTAGGTGTTCCTCTACGATCACCTCACCTGGGACGACAGAATATGCAATGAAGAAATCTGCCTCAACGGGGATCCTGTACGTCACTGGTATTAACTCTTCATCCTCAGTATCTCCCGTCACGTCAATCGAATCCATCACGTCCTCAGACTCCTCCTTGTTGCAAGCCTAAAGTGGAATAAACTTCACGTTGGTGAGGGAACATTTTGCTACTTGATCAAATTGATCTGTTGATTAACAAATAGGTATTTAGTAAACGGGTATCAGGCTAATTAGCTATCTCCATCATTCTTCAACTCATTAATTTACAAAGGATTTAAAATATATGTCCGTTCTTCTAAAAGGTTTAGGTTTAAAGACAATCAGAGATTACTTCAAGAACATTTCGATTCTTCATCGAAAAACAACGGAGGAAGACACTAAATGAAGAGACACATTTAACATAAAGTAACTATAACCTGTATAAAAAATAGCTTGGGTTTGCCAGCCAGAGACGGGGTCTTTTTGAATGGATCTACAAAGTCTTCTATCTGTACAGGTTCGTCTGTTCCATAGACCAGTCCTTCCTCGCCATAAGACAGGATGACACACGCGAAACAATCATAGGAGGTGAAGTCCGACGCTGCCACTAGGATAGATAGTTGACATGAAAAACATGGATCACATGAGATAGGACACAGAATCTTTAACATTAAAGCCATGTGCTGATCTGTACCTCTCTTCCAGAGCCTGCTGGTACGGGTAAAGTGGTTTACATATGCTCATGGTATGGTCATATTGTACGATTGACTCTGCTTTTAGCAGAGATTTCTTATGAATGTGGAAAGGATTTTGTCGCTTCTGTGTATATGAAATACTAATCGCTTCTGATTATGTGAAAACAAAATCCAAAAGTTTGGAACATAACAGTATGATATTTTTGAATATCAACGACACTTTTAATGTTTAGCGAAAACACTGTTATATAATCCCACATGTATTGACCAGTAGTGTCCTGTTTTTTTACTGATCAAAGAAGTAGCTCCAACAGTGGCATTCAGTTACATCTTACAGGGAACCCTTACTTATGAGATAAAGTAGTTTCAATATAAGTACCTTTCTTAATAATTGATTTCATCTCAGAAGCTTTCTTGTTTGGATGCATATTTACTGTAAAACCAAGCTCGATGAAACGTTGGTACATCTTTCCAGCATCTGTGTCAGTTCCAGTTCTAGTTGGCTTGTTCTTAAACGTTTTGTTGTCGAAGATAATGGCCAGGCCACGCTTCTCACTGTTCATCCTGTATGTTCTGTCTTGGAATTCTTCTCCTGTATAAACTGGGGTCTGTATGCCACTGTTACAAGATGAAAAAGAAGTTTCAATTTCCCCTGTCTCTCAGTCCTACTCTAGAATTCATACTTTGCTTTTGAACAATTAGATTGAAGGTAGGTAGGTGTAACTCCCAGTCCATAAAATTCAAATTATCTTACCCTGGAGTAACATGACCTGTGCTTGTACTTGGCTCTGACCCGGCGTCTTCACTATCTTGTCCACCTAAAAGATGAAACAAATATTTCAACAGCTAGTGGCTCACCCTAACCATTGCTATAATATTGATGCCATCTAAGCTCTGGATCGCATTGAGTCCCACTATAACGTACTGTCAGTCTCAGTTCAAAAACATATCATGGACTGTGGTCAACAGTGGTGGACTGTTAACATATCTCAAAAATCGAAACTTGAATCATATTCAGCTTTCAAATTAGTACTTAATATAGAATCTTGCCTTCAGCAAATATATAAGAAGATGAAGAGACGTTAACAAGACTCTGCTGCTGCTGCCATAAACTTATGATCGAAACTGGACGTCATACTTATACAGAAGAAGCCAAAAGACTATGTCCACAATGCCAAAGATTAGGTTTTAATTTCAGCGAAAATATATAATTCATATTTAGCATTAAGGCTAATTTCTTTCGATAACTATTCCTACACTAATCCATCATATGGAAAAATTGTACATCTTATGTCTTCTAAATGTAAACACACTGTTACACAACTCTCGAAATATCTTTTCCACGCTTTTAAATTACGAGAGTCACTCAATATTCACTGATGTAATTTCCACGTGTGATAACCTGTTCATGTATAATTGTATTATGTATGTTCTATGGGCCTGTGTCCTGAAACTTGGAAATAAAATTCTATGGCATATAGTACTGTCACTCTGGGATACTATTGGTACTGTCTATACCGAGGACACTGAATAATAGACAAAATGTATAAATTGAATTTCAGGAGTACTCGGATTGATACACCATTATTCTTTGCCAGACCGACAAATAAAAAGATACTGACACTTAATAACGTTAGAGATATAGTACTAATGCATTCTTTGTTTGTCATATATGGCTAGGTTGTCAAAAGAATGAAAGAAAGTTCCCTGTAATATAAGACAATTCAAGCATATTTCATATGACCGTTAAATACAGTGTACGTTCATGAAAACTTTGAGGTTTTGAAACATACTAATATTAACTATCTTTGTCGGAAACTATTCAGTTATATATAAGTTCTATCCCCTATTTAAAGCTGCTGGTACCTGCTTAAACATCTGGTCAAAGCAGATACACCGACACGTTTGACATATCAAAACATGTGTCAATTAGATTAGTTTGTTGTCTAACACTGAAATATCCAAGATATATGACTTGTGTGTGTTATTGATCGAACCTGACCGGACAATCCAGTGATTAACATCGCCAGCTATAATCCATGCTAAGGGGCTAGCGGGGTGATTATGATTTTAGGGGGTCACCCATTTTGTTCTGGGGAGGGGCACCACATGTACTAGGGGGTCAGCAATTTCGTACATTGAAAAATTTAAAAATTATGCTTAAAAAGTATTGGGGGTGGGGTCATTGATTTTGTACATGACATGCAAGGGGGGTCACTTACTTTGTTCATAAATTTTAGAAAACCGTTGCATACATCAACCAAATCACCGAGCATGCCCTGCTGCTGGGGGACCTATATAGGTCCCGGATATCCAGGATAGGTAGTTAGAGACTAGTCAGGTCAGTTGTAACTCACACAAAACGTCAATCGAGTTGTTCTATTTCACAAGGGGGCGGTGGGGTAGCGTAGTGGTTAAAGCGTTCGTTCGTCACGTCGAAGACCCGGGTTGGATTCCCCACATGGGTACAATATGTGAAGCCAATTTCTGGTGTCCCCCGCCGTGATATAGCTGGAATATTGCTAAAAGCGGCGTAAAACTAAACTCACTCACTCACTATTTCACAAGGCGTATCAAGAAGGGTTTTACATGAATAAATGAATGAATGAATAATTGAATGAATGAATGGTATATTTCGACATAACATATTTTGCGACGTGTTGTTATCATTAACTCTCGTGCTGCCAAAACGTCAGCATTATAAAGTTCAAGTTCAGTTTATTCTCAAATAACCACGTATGGTGGTACAAGAGAAAATCAAACATAATCCATTTAAATACATATAAATAAATAGAAACTGTGCACCACAAACCCACAACCCCGTACCACTCACACCCACCCACTCCGCCTCCGCCTCATCAAAAAGCTGTATCCTCTTTTATATCTCTTCCTAATACATTATACGGTTCAATTCTGCCTCAAGATTCCACTTGAAGAATGAATGAATGAATGAATGAAAGGCAAATTTTGACCCAATAACATATCTTGAGTTTGTATTTGTCATGTTGATAACATTAACTCTTTCGCCGGCACAAGTTCAGCATACCTACTTTATCGCATGTACACAGGTGTAGAAACTGTCCCGACTCCCCACCGCCTGACACTTCCTGATAACCTTGTCTGATATTAATAATTATCACTCTGAACACTACATATCTATAATCTTCCCATTTAACTGCTTCGCACTCTTAACAGACACAGTCTACGCAGACCCACACCAACACCAACACAAAACTGTCAACAGGTGTGTCCCAGACTGTACTCTGCTTAAAACAATGCTGCTTTTACTTGTACGAGAAATTATTGCTGCCTCGAAAACGATCCCGGATAGAATGTTTGTATCACAAAATGCAGGGATTGCTCGCTCGTGACAGACTGTATGAATACAAAACGGATTGACCCGAAGCTCGCTAAACCTCCAATATGGCGTCTATCCAACTATTGCATGTCGGGTATACTAGAGTGAGAGCTTTCACAAAAAAAGGTGGCCTGGATATTGGGCAAGATAAATGGTTTCATATGCACGATATTGTTTCAAAATTCAAAGTGGGGATACAATAATGAATGTGAGATTGTGTGACCACTGTGGTCATTACATGTAATGTGTGGGGGCTCTCTGTGTAATACATACATTTACGTAGCTACAGGGTCACTCAGTGCATTCGGTATTTAATGAATGAAAATTCTGTACCCTTATATTTAAGGAAAATCTGAATTCTTAGGTAAAGGTTATGTTTTCCAACAGTTTAAACGACCCCCGTTGCATTGTGTTTGTTTGTTTATTGTTTGTTTATTGTTTAACGCCGCACCCAGCAATACTCCAGCTATATGGCCGCTGTAAATAATATAATCGGGAAAAGCAAACCCAGTGATCAACATCATGAGTATCGATCTACGCAATTGGGATACGATGACATGATTGTGTCAGCCAAGTCAACAAGTCTGAGTCGCCTCTTACGACAAGCATGGGTTGCTGAAGACCAATTCTTCAAGGGTAGGTTGTCCTGCAAAGATTTAAATACTATAAACCAGTTCGTCTTCTTGTCAATTTAAATTTTCGATTCGTATCAATGATTAGCATTGAAATTAAAGCCATCGCTGTAATGTTACACCTCTAGCACTTGGGCATTTATCGTGTATAGTATCGTGTAATCCTATGATTATATAAGCAAAAATAAGGTTATCCATATGCATTATCTCTTTGACTTGATTTGACAAAGAATGATCATTCCTGCCGCACCTTGTTACACACAGTACAAATGTATATTTCAGTTCACAAAAAAACTCTATAAAATTATAAAAGAATTAGCATGTGGGAACGTTCAAGCGCCGCTTGACAGTGTCCCAGTGTTTGTCCTCATTCAGAGTAGACACATGTATGAAACCGGGCATTGAATCAAAAAGAAATGCGCACCAAAAACATGCCCTTTATCTACAACAACTCAAAAATTCAGCTTGTGAAACGCTCGGTCTTGGTGGCTTTTGAAAGCTTTGTCACGAAATTCATAGTGATTCCCCGAGAGACGTTCCCACTAGAATCTTAATATAGCAGCAAGGCAACACTTGAGCTTGAGCTGAAACCTTGACCTTTAAAATGGATCACAACATGTACGTTTGTAAGCCTTACTGCCTGACTTGCATGTAAGATAACAAAGGGTGTAGCCAGCTTTCCCCCGGAAGGACATAATATATCGAGGTTAGCCGCTTTAAATGTATATTGTGTAAATACATACAATGGAAGGTGGGGTGAATTCCAAGGGGCGTACAGCTGTTACTTGTTTCAATTGTATAGAAAGTCATCATATACGCTGCCGACTTGTACATATGAGTGTTGACTGCTTGCACATAACTACCTATACAATACTCTATTAAATAAATGCATTTGTCATGTTGATAACATTAACTCTTTCGCCGGCACAATTTCAGCATACCTACTTTATCGCATGTACACAGGTGTAGAAACTGTCCCCACCGCCTGACACTTCCTGATAACCTTGTCTGATGTTAATAATTATCACTCTGCATGCATGTATGTTTGTTTGTGCGTGCATGCGTGCGTGCTACAACATGATAATCGCTATGAAACGGCGACGATACATAGTCGCAAGGAAGTATCCGTATCTCCCTCCATCGATAACACCCGTTACAAAACACATGCAAAGCCAAGTCAATTGTTCACCTAGAGAAAACCACAGCAGCAATAATCAGAAACTCAAATATCTAACTAAGCGACAATGATTTAAAACCCGGTGTCATATTCAAAGTTTGTCCCCGAACCTTTGTTTATTCCTGAGTGTTACACCAACCTTTGACTAAACTATCGAATAGGTCTACATCAATAAATGAATCAGCTGTCAAATGAGAACATTTTTACCAACTGTCGGATCCATGAACACAGGTAAAACAACAACACCGTGCAGCAAAAACGCTACTATGTTTACTTTTGATTAGACCGCTTGGTGTAGTGGTTGGAGCGTCAGCCCGGAGGGCGGAAGGTCTCAGGTTCGGTCCCTGGCCGCGTCATACCAAAAGACGTTAAAATATGGCACTTGTTGGTCACTGCCTGGCGCTCGGCATCAATGGGTACAACAAGGACTGGTCGGCTCGGAGTCAGTATAATGTGTCTGAGTAGGGTATTCCTGCCTAACTGTGGCATGGTATCTCAGTAAGCTTGAACTATAAAACCAGCTTAAGTCTGGGCTAGTACAGGCAGCCACACGTACACACACATGCACGTCGTCATATGAGCGAAATATTCTTTAGTACGACGTTAAACCCTATTTCTCCTCCTCCCCTACTCCCCTACTTTTCATGTATGACACTTTCCAGCGGTGTTTGACACTTCAGTGAGTGATTGAAAAATACAAAGTTATACGAAAGGATTTACTCTCCTTAGCCATAAATGACTGTGCATATTGTAGGCGCATTCAAAGTGAACTGCCTTTTGTCGACCTCCCCTTGTGTACTAACACTGGTGTAAGCGTAGAAGCTTGACGCACAAAAGAGAGGTTAGTGGACGGCACGACTCACTATCAGGTATGCAGTGGATTCACATATCCTTGTTCTTTCATGTGATTTTGATAAATGTATCACGTTTGAGTGGGGTTGTGTGTGTTTATTGCAGGCACCTCAGTTGACAGTAACATCTACCCTAAGATCATAGCATTCCTTGGAAGCTGTATCAATGGAAGAGAGCGGTAAGAGATTGTTCCTAATACAGTTCCCATAGTTCAATATGTATGTGTATGTTATGTATGTTCATTAACTGATGAACATGCATGCACGCATGCATGAATCTCCACTTTTCATTCGTTAATCATTCTTCGCAGTGATACATTCTTGTCAAACCTTTTTCATATTTTGATTATTTCAAACATGTCTTAGCGATTCTCACACAGATTATGTGCCAACTGACAGCGAAACTGAGGCTAACGCCACAATGTCTTTGCTTATCTCCCGGTAGCCTAGTTGTTAAGCGTTCGCCCGTCACGCCGAAGACTCGGGTTCGATTCCCAACACAGGTACAATGTGTGAAGCGCTTTCTGGTGTCCCCCGCTGGAATAGTGATTAACTGAAATATTGTTAAAAGGGACTTTTTAAATCCAAATTCCCCTACGTAAATGGATGCTAATGAATCCACATTGGTAAATATATTTTTAATTTTTAAAAAATCATTATTTCAATTATTTGTGATCTAATATCCAATATCCAATAACACCACAAGACAGGTAGATCCAATAACGCTAGAACGCAGGTATATCCAATAACACTACAACACAATGAGATCTATAACACAACAACACAGGTAGATCCTATAACACCACAAAACACGTAGATTCAATAACACCACAAGACAGGTAGATCCAATAACACCACGAAACTGGTAAATTCAATAACACTAAAACACAGATATATCCTACAACACCACAGGTAGATCGTATAACACCACAAAACAGGTAGATCCAATAACACCACAACACAGGTAGATCCAATAACACCACAACACGGGTAAATCCAATAACACCACAACACAGGTAAATCCAATAACACCACAACTCAGGTATATTATATAACACCACAACACTAGTAAATCCAATAACACTACAGCACAGCACCACAACACTGGTAAATTCAATAACACCACAACACAGGTACATCCTATAACACCACAACACAGGTAGATCCAATAACACCACAACTCAGGTATATTATATAACACCACAACAATAGTAAATCCAATAACACTCAGCACAACACCACAACACTGGTAAATTCAATAACACCACAACACAGGTACATCCTATAACACCCCAACACTGGAAAATCCAATTACACCACAACATCGTTTGTTTTCTGCCTTAAATAAATCGTAATTATCCTTAGAAAGTATTAAATTTGGCATCTTAGAAAAGAAATACAGTTCACATCATAGTTGCATCACAGTTCACATCACACTTTCGCCCTTAACTATTATAACGTTAAAGCACTCGGACGCAAGCGTCCTCGTACTTTGACTATAATAGTTCAGGGCGAAAGTGTGTTTTATTACACTATACATGGTGGTAGAGCGAACTGTATTTCTTTTTCTAAGATGCCAAATTTAATACTTTCTAAGGATAATTACGATAATTTAATTAATTTAAAAAACAAACGACGGTGTCGGTGACCTAAATTAAGAATCCTCGCACAGGGGCTAACTGGCGCTGTTCTATTGATGTGTCTGCCCAAACCCCAACCCTCCCTTTCTTAAGACGAACGTTACCAGAAAAAAACAAATGATAACAGTTTCATGACGGTTTACGTTCGGATTAAATATCTTTTCTGAATTATTTTAATTACATCTGTCATTAACGTAAACCATATGGGGCAATATGAACGTCGCATTTCTACTACCAACGTAAGTTTAGATCAGTGCATCCAGATGAAGCTGAGTAGTCAAGCGACATTCCACGATTGCATTGTGGGAATGTAAACAGTGCGAACGTTACCGTGTCGCTGAAAACTTGTGAGTCAAATTGACACATTTTAACCGTCGTAAAACATAAACGTAATGTTTCCAACAGTGATGTTAGCTGCGTGAAGCAACTGCAAACCAAGAAACAGGATGCAACGGAGTAGTTTACTGTAGGAGGCCGGACGAGGCGATGACAACTGACATGCATCGTGACGTTGCTTACATTGTGACATAATGTAACATGGTTCGATTACGAGGGGGGCACACTAGAATAGCGCAGTGACGGGAAAACGTCATTCAATTGTTACGTCATCAAAAAACTATACCTTTATTGTCTGATAATTTTTTTTTTTTCGATTGTTCTAACCGCTACGCATCTTAGACTGCAATTTGTTCTAGGTTGAGCTATATATGAGCTAGAATGACAGGACTCATATAGATCGCTCGAAATTGAATGACTGGAACATGAGTGTATATTTTCAAACTTTGATATTAACTGATTCTAAAGTTCAGTTGGTTTGACATAAGAAAGATGTGATTTCTTTCCTGTTTACTTCCCCGTTAAATCTTTTGAACTCGGGATTTAAAAAAAAAGGTTAATATACACACAATCAAATCAACCGATCACCCAATTCCCTTCGTCGTATGGCTTAGGAAGCTAGAATAGAAATTTGATAAATGAATCATTTCCTTTTCAGAACCTAATTATCATCATCTTCGATATCCGGTGACAGAGACATCTTGGATTATAATGGCCAGAGAAGGTAAGTATATCTCCGTATCAGACCCTTTATCCTCTGATGCAGTAGGTGAAGGTATGATACCAGTGACTTCTCATTGAGGACAGATCACATGTCACGTACGACTCAAGAAGAACGTGATTCTGGCCGGTCGCCAGTTCCGGGAAATCAATGTAAACAAGCGATTACCCTAAATATCTAGAAACAATGTCCTTCAATGTCTATCCCAGGAACATAAACAAAAAGTACTATCTTTTAACATATGAGGAGGATCGAATCCCCTCTTCCCCTACAGCTCTTGGAGAAGACGCTCTACACACTG
The DNA here is from genome assembly GCF_003918875.1 of Haliotis rubra. NCBI lineage: Eukaryota > Metazoa > Mollusca > Gastropoda > Lepetellida > Haliotidae > Haliotis > Haliotis rubra. Next base: position 32,321 of record NW_025765002.1, on the reverse strand, counting down.
GAGCATAGAAGCGGCGTCATGGGACGGGCTTAGTCTTTCTTTAACACTGCGCTGGTATTATGCTGAATGTGTTTTGTCGTCCTCGTTTGTATAGAGTTGCCTGCCCTATACAAGTAAGGGCCTTTCCCCAGTTTGTTTTGTGATAAACGTTTTAGACGTGTTTACTCTCATTTCACATAAACCTGACACGCCATGACATGCCTGTTTGTTTGTTTGTTGCTATGCATGGGTTTGTAAGAATAATTAGAAACCGAAGTGACTGAGAGAGTTTGTGTTTATCGTAACATATTGTTCAGCAAATAAATGTAACCGGATACTTAACGAAACCCTATTATTAACGAATATTGTTGACGTCAATGGATATCTTGTTGCATAAGACCTGCTTTGCAATCGTTCAAAGACTAAATCAAGGAATACAAGAAGTAAGTGTCATTACATTGTTGGTAGATATCAGTTTTCATTGCAGTCAGTGCCAGTGGAATATTTTTGAAGCGATATCTGAATCTTTGCCTGTACGGTCATTGGATGGTGATCAGCTGACGTAACCTCTATCCTACAAATTTCTCCTTCTGACCTGGTGAAATGACTGACTGATTAACTAGCCAACTAACTAAATATCAATATAAATAATTAAATGAATACGTTAATAAGGAATCATGCATCAATATGATATCTCACTCCTTCTCGCCATCCCACTCCCTCTCGCCATCTCTCTCTCTCTCTCTCTCTCTCTCTCTCTCTCTCTCTCTCTCTCTCTCTCTCTCTCTCTCTCTCTCTCTCTCTCTCTCTCTCTCTCTCTCTCTCCCTCCCTCCCTCCTCTCTCTCTCTCTCTCTCTCTCTCTCTCTCTCTCTCTCTCTCTCTCTCTCTCTCTCTCTCTCTCTCTCTCTCTCTCTCTCTCTCTCTCTCTCTCTCTCTCTCTCCTAGCAACAAAACACCTCCAAGGTCTATCTATTACTATGTATTTGTAGAAAATATAAAATATAACCTGAGGAAAGAGCAGATGGACTGCCCGATCAACAGCTTATTAATCCAGAAGTTGATGTCGATGAGTACAAGGGGGTTAGCTGTCATCACCTGCAATGAAAACTTTGTAACAGAAAAAGATAAGAGAAGCGGAGCAGATGTCGATGTCAATAAATTGGAAGAAATCTTCAGACGTCTCGACTTCCACGTTGAAATTAAGAGAGATCTTAAAGGTGTAGAGATGGAAGAATTCCTACAAAAGGGTAAGCGGTTCATTGTGGGTTTTAGATGTATCGCAGTTTTTCATGGGGTGTCAAACTCATTTCAAGTCGTCACGGCTGTAACTTAACTCCGGGAGCCAGGCGCAAGTGAACAACGATTTGATTTGCTGTTTGGACCCGACTTCAGAAAAGCTGGTTTCTGATCAGTCGATCCTTGACTTGTGTCGTTGATCTAGGGCTCCCAGTGTGATGTCGATCATTGACGTTGTGTGCCTGCCCGAAACACTGGGGTTTTAGTAGCGTGTTTTACACCGTTATTGGGTTTGGGGGCCCTTTTCATATCTTATCTTTCTCCTGATGGCCGCTCATAACGTATTGATGTCATGATCCCTTACTTTGGTTCAGATTATCATATGCTCAGTAGTTTTTACTATATGCCTGCGTAAACGCAAATCAACGTTGTAGACTCTCCAGTACCAATCATAATTTTAGCATCGAACACTTCAAAACTTTCTGACAAATGACTTATGTATGAAAATATTCCCGCTGCAGTTGCCGCCAACGAGGTGTTTGACCACAGAAACGCTGACTGTTTCGTGTGTGCAATCATGTCCCACGGAGACGAAGGAAAAGTGTATGGTATGAAACACGATAGCATTTTGGGCAAAGACGGGAATGCAGTCCCGACAAGTCATTTCCTGGGTATCTTCAATAACGAATGCTGCCCAGAACTAGCTGGAAAACCTAAGCTTTTCTTTGTACAGGTGAGGCGAATCATTGGTTTCGCTCAGTAGCTTTCTTAGGCATTGTGGAGAAATCAATATTGTAAAAATATATGATTAAATCGTTCAAGTGTTCTCGTAACGCATCACACATGTTTGTTTGCTGTTTAATTACAATATTCAAGCTAAATGGCGGCGGTCTGTAAATAATCGAGTCTGGACCAGGCAATCCAGTGATCAACTGCATGAGTATCGATTAGCAATTCCATTCGTCGCCTCTTACGACAATCACGGATTGCTGAAGACCAATGCATCGCGCATGTGCGGTGAATGGATGAAACGTTCTCACCCTAAATGATGAATGCTGATGGATTTAGTTGCTCATTGTTCTGCAACATAATCCCTCCGACATGCACTACTGCCAGCGATATTTGAGTGTCTGGAACCAACTCGTTAATAAAGCGTATCCCTGTTGATGTAGAATCATTCTTCAAATTTGGTCATGCTCACCGCAGTTAGCCGGATTTGCTTCAAAACGACGCACATTCCCAGCAAAGATGATGAAGCTGGTTGAGAATCCTTGGTACCTAGCTTGCTGAAATCTGGCTTATTCCAAGTCCATTCTTCAAAATGATCTCAACTCTCTCACGAGAGATGCCTACTATGTTGTCCCTGTCAGTGAGTTGATCATATACTGATCATATCATGTGTTATGTTAACATTTTCTTTAGTGGTGGCAGGGTCTTCCTGACCTTGAACTCCATCATCCACATCTGAACATGGGAAGTGAATGGAGAATCATCATTCAACAGCTGGCTGTTGGATTTGGTCCTTTCAGTGAGAAACACTTGATGGCGGCCAACGTTTTTTCAACACTTAGTTACTATGATTTAAGTGACTATGTTTTCGCTCTTGATGAAAATGGACACAAATTGGTTACAAATTAGTCTGTAACGTACTTTTGGAAACATATTCTCACCCACATTGACAAAGACTGTTAGCTGTAGAAGTTGCATCAGGAACATGCGATGAGAAAATCCTTATAGTTTGCTACAGCTAAAATATCACCGAAAATTAAAATACTTATTACGGATAGCACTATTAGCTATAATATTTCTTTCACACATTTATCACGCAGGCCTGTCGAGGAACGATAATTGATTCCGGCATACCAATTGAAGTTGAGACATGGAGTCAAGTAAGGCCTGAGGATGAGGATCAAGGGGAGACGGCGAAGAAATGAGAGCGATGGAATATGGACTCTCATCTGCACAAATCTTCCAGGATTTTCTTCTCATGTATGCGACCCCTCCTGGTAAGATCTCCTCTCAATCTGACATTAGTGTGTTCTGATGTATGCCCAACATCCAGGTAATATCTCCATCCCCAATCAGTGTCTTTAGGCGTGTGCTCCATATACAGGTAAGATCGTCTCTCCATCTCAAATCAGTTTGTTCTGACGTGTGCTCCATATACAGGTAAGATCGCCTCTCCATCTCCAATCAGTTTGTTCAGACGTGTGCTCCATATACAGGTAAGATCGTCTCTCCATCCCCAATCAGTTTGTTTAGGCGTGTTCTCCATATACAGGTAAGATCGCCTCTCCATCTCCAATCAGTTTGTTCTGACGTGTGGTCCATATACAGGTAAGATCGTCTCTCCATCTCCAATCAGTTTGTTTAGGCGTGTTCTCCATATACAGGTAAGATCGCCTCTCCATCTCTGATCAGTTTCTTTAGGCGTGTGCTCCATATACAGGTAAGATCGTCTCTCCATCCCCAATCAGTTTCTTTAGATGTGTGCTCCATATACAGGTAAGATCGTCTCTCCATCCCCAATCAGTTTCTTTAGGTGTGTGGTCCATATACAGGTAAGATCGTCTCTCCATCTCCAATCAGTTTGTTCAGACATGTGCTCCATATACAGGTAGGATCGTCTCTCCATCTCCAATCAGTTTGTTCAGACGTGTGCTCCATATACAGGTAAGATCGTTTTTCTATATCCAATCAGTTTGTTCAGACGTGTGCTCCATATACAGGTAAGATCGCCTCTCCGTCTCCAATCAGTTTGTTCAAATGTGTGCTCTATATGCAGGTAAGATCGTCTCTCCAATCCGTTTGTTCAGATGTGTGCCCCATATTCAGGTAAGTCCATATCCACGTATTGTTCTTGACGGTAAGATCGTCTCTCCATCTCCAATCAGTATCAGTTCTTCATTCAAGTATATACATAAACTATCGGGCAAAAGAAAGTTATCACCCACTTCACTTGACAAAAAAATAGGAACAAAGAGATTTATGATAATTATTTTACAGACATAAATCATTTTCCAATAGTTTGACTGAAAATTCATTGTAATGCTGGTCTTGCATTTGCCGCAACTCTTTAAGAAAGAGTCATGAGGTCAAAATTAACAATTACACAAATCATTGTTCATTCAACAAGTGCATACAGTGTCACACAATGAGACAAGAGTCTCACGTCATCATTAGCGAGTGTTACATCCATATATGCCAACATACGTCTCCTCATTGACGTCGTCAGTCGACGGATGACGTGAACAGATGTTCAATGGGGTTCATGGCTGGAGAACACGCTGACCAAGGCAATACGTTGACGTTAACCTTGTGAGGTAATATCTACCGATTCTGGCGGTGTGAGTGCTTGCGTTGTTGTGCTGCAAACTGCCTCATCTTGGCTGTTGTCGAATCAAGGGCACAACAAAAAGATCACTTTTCACCTGTATCGCTGGGTACTCAAATTTCTTCGGATGATACCCATTCTTGTTTTTCTCTGGCCACAAATGCCGCCCCATACCATGACGTCTTCTCCATCGAACGGATGAATTTCTTGAACGCAGTTTGGCGCCAATGGCTCTCCTTTACGTAGAAAAACTCGAACTCTGCCGTCGTGTCTGAACCGACCTTTTCATCTGTAAAGAGCATTCTTCTCCCAGACACGTTGCTGCCACTGACGTACAGTTCGTGCCTAGTGACGAATTAGACGGCCCAAGGCCACTCCACAGAAGGGACGGCAGGCTCGTATACCAGCCATACCAAGTCGTCGAAGGACTGCTCGTCTGCTGCGTTCTCGGGCGTTTTGGGTCCGGCCTGTTTGATGGAAGCGGTTTATCAATTTGTTGATGGTAGCCTCTCTGGAGTGGAAGGTCCTTACAGCTGACTTTGTAAAGCACCCATATTGGCCATACCGATTGCCCTCTCTCGTTGCGCTTGCGTAAATCTTAGCACATTCGTGGTTGACTTTTTGGTTAGTGCATGCTTGTTCTGTCCAACAGGGGTATTTATGCCACAATATTTCACCTGCATTTGGACCAATGTCCCACGTTTTTCACGTTTTGGAAAATGCACGATTCATACGAAGTTTTTGGAGGGCTGTGTTGTTATCCAGACCATTTGCGTTTTGGCAAATATGTTCTGCTTGGGTATACACCTGTATCAGTGTTTTTGCTTTTTATACACTTACTACTGACTGACTGACTGAGTTTGGTTTTACGCCGCTTTTAGCAATATTCCAGCAACATCACGGCGGGGGACACCAGAAATGGGCTTCACACATTGTACCCATGTGTATACACTTACTAGAAAATGATGACTTTCTTTTGCCCGATAGTTCATATTATACGACACACACAACAGAGGGTTGAATATAAATGTGGGTATTTATATATGAAGAAAAATGAAGACTACTAAGTGAACAGGTTCCTAAAGGTGTTGAATTGGAGGTGTTGAATTGGGAGGGGGCGGGGTTGGGGTTGACGTTATAATAGTTCAGGGCGAAGGTGTGCTTTATTACACTATACATTTTGGTAGAGCGAACTGTATTTCTTTTCTCAGATACCAAATTGAATACTTTCTAAGGATAATTACGATTAATCTAAGGCAGAAAACAAACGACGGTGGCGTTGACGTAAATTAAGAATCCTCGCACAGGGCTAACTGGCGCATTATTCTATTGATGTGTCTGCCCCCCTATGTTAAGACGAACATTACCAGAAAAAACAATGATAAACGGTTTGATGACGGTTTACGTTCGGATTAAATATCTTCTCTAAATTATTATAATTACATCTGTGATTAACGTAAATCATATGGGGCTATATGAACGTCGCATTTCTACTACCAACGTAAGTTTAGATCAGTACATCCAGGCGAAGCTGAGCAGTCAAGCGACATTCCACGATTGCATTGTGGGAATGTAAACAGTGCGAACGTTACCGTGTCGCTGAAAAGTCGAATTGAGACATTTTAACCGTCGTAAAACATAAACGAAATGAATCCACCAGTGATGTTAGCTGCGTGAAGCAACTGCAAACCAAGAAACAGGATGCACCGGAGTAGTTTACTGTAGGAAGCTGTACGAGGCGATGACAACTGACATGCATCGTGACGTCGCTTACATTGTGACGTAATGCAAAATTGTTCGATTACGAGGGGGCAGACTAGAATGGCGGAGTGATACCAATACATTGTGACGTGAAGCAAAAAAACACATTATCGTCTGATAAAGTACTGTCGGCGCCTTTGATCTTTCACCGAAGCATCTTAGAATGTCAGGTAACATAACAACGTATGGTATGGACTTCTTTAATACTTTCAACACGACGTTTCTTGCATCCGTCGCTCACTCAATCACTCACACTATTGTCAGGTGCCTTGTTCACATCAACCATAAAAGAAAATAATCTTCAGATTTCCAGATACATTGTACTCTCTTTTTCACGAATGACAATTGCACGATGTTCTTGAGAGGCATTTAGAAGTTGGTGTTCAAGTAAAAGGCAAATATTATGGATGACAACTTCTACTTTATTGTATGTCAGAACGTTTCTGGGCTATTCCTTGCCCCTTCGTCAGGTGAATTGAAGCAAAAAAGATACAATTTCATCTTCAAATAATATTATTCTTTGGAACATCCAGGCTTTCTATGGTATCTATTTCTGTTTTTTGTGGAACAGGGCACTTTGCCATTCGGAATCCAAGGTCTGGATCGTGGATGGTGCGATGTCTTCATAAAGAGATGAAGCCCGGAGCTGTTCTTCTTCAATCACTTACACGAGTGAGCCGTGAAATGTCACGCAAGGAAGTCAATCATAAAGAAGGGAAACCTAGAAAATGCGCTCCTTGTATCATGTCAAATCTAACCAAGACTGTTAAGTTTACACCAAAACTTAATATGTCCTAATTATCATAATTTCAAGAGAAAGAAATAAGAAGTCATAAGAAGTCATCCTGCCTTTACTGGAGCATGTGTTGATGAATCACAATAGAAAAGTATTTACAACTGGTGTTCGCGAAAAAGGTGAGCGGATCCTGTACCTGTCAGAAACACGGTAGTGGTGGGGTAGCCCAGTGGTTGAAGTGTTCTCTCGTCACGCTAAAACCTATACTCACTCACTAACTCCTATTTTGATTAGTTACCTTTTTACAGACATTTAAAGGTGCACACTGGGACAGACGTCTAAGGCGTCGCATATCGGGGACGGGTGAAAACAGTGATTGGGGTTCGAATCCCGTTTCGCCCCAATTATGGTGTTAGGCTTGTCAGCACTATACCCGTGCAATTGATAAACGTCTGAGACCTGATTTCCTTCTCAAGCTGACACGGCGTCATGTAACTGGAAAACCGTTAAAAGCGGCTTAAAACCAAACTCACTCACAGGCAAGCAGTACTACTACTAACGTCATCATTCGGAATAAAGTCTTCATTAACAGAGCCATATTCCTCAATGTATCATAACTGTAATTAGAGAAAGAAATAATAAAGCAACAATTTCACTGTCATAAGTGTGTTATTAAGTTTAATCATGAAAACAAACCAGTCTACATATTACACAAATTAATGCAAGTAAACTGCAGCAACATTTTTCGATATCCCATAAAATAAATGAGCTGTGTATTGGGGTACATGATGGTGTGGAGGGGCCAAGCTGAACACGAATTATCTTCTTACTTTATTAGATCTAACAAAGTCTGCATATTTAAGGTTGTGTCAAAATCAATGACATGTTGGTCAACTTCACAGCTGCCAGGCTGAGTTTGACCATCCCTGTTCATATAAATGGTCTAACGATGATTACTTTCAAGCACACGCATCATAGTCACATCTCCCATTTGATCTGGGAAAATGAAATCTTTTGCCAACATGGAATTAATATTGTGTCTCTATAATCTCTCAATTCAGTCCTTTCATTGAACTCGAAGTCGTGAGCTACGTGTTCTTTTACATTAACATCTGTCTCACCGAGGTTAGTGTCATGACAATCTCTGTCTTGCAATTCTGACAAACCCATCGCTGCTATACACGACATGTATATTACTTGCTTGAAAAACGTATTTCTTTTGTCAGCATGGACGTTATAAATGCAATTTTCTTAAATCTGATATTAAAACTAGATTTCAATTCTAACTCGAAGTCGTGAGCCACTTGGCGGATGACGCCTTGCATCATAGTCAGCCTTCCTTTGTTCCGTACTTGTCCAAGACATCACAGAAAGCCTGAATAAACCAGGATCTGCGTTATCCCTGTCTTTCCCATGATAAGTTCCCTGAAATGTTACAAATATACACTTACAGAAAAACCTGTAATCGTGGTTTAAATGATAAGTATTTAAGATATATCAGTTTGATGTTGAAATGAAGCCCCAAGCACCAAATGAAACGAAACCCATGAGCACGGGCGAAATGCTGACGAGTCTAGGAAAACAATCAATGCGACTCAGGAATGTGAACCCACTATCAGAGTTTCCTGGACGCACCTCTACATATCACCATCACCTCACATTATGATGTGCCCTTGCCCGCGCCACATTGAGATTCCTGATTTGTATAGGTCTCTAGTATTTGGTAGGTATTAAAGCCGTAACGAGTGGTCCCGCTGCATGACATGGTCGAAGGCCTGTCAACGTAATCCGAAGGTGTGGGCCGTTGTTCACAAGATCAATCACACGAATCCCTGGCGCTTACTTAACAATTTACATTCGGACATCATATAGCTAGGATATATAGGAGAACAGCACACGGACACAACCAGACAGACAGGCAGACAAGCACACACACACACACACACACACACACACACACACACGCACGCACGCACGCACGCACGCACGCACGCACGCACGCACGCACGCACACATTGAGGAGCAGCTCACCTGGAACAGTTATGCAATAAGGAAGTCAGCTTCTCTGGGGATTATGTGCGTCTCTACTCGTCTGAACAGAACACCATTAACATACTCTGCCGCCATACCTGCACCATTCGCTGGAAATAATGTCGGCTGGAAATAATGTCACAAGCCTGAAACGGAATAAAATGTCATGCATTCATTGCTTGCTACTTTGTACAATATTCCCAAAAATAATCACCATAGTCATATATTGTTAAATATCTTAGTTATATTAAGGTAGGAGAATCGTTTATGAACTTATTTAAAATATTTTTTTAAAATTATGGATGCATAGTACCAGATGCTATCACTTATTCATTACAGGGGGATAGTTTAGTGGACAAAACTGAAAGTTACATCGTAAGACAAAAGCATTTAATTTTCATGCAAAGTGAGTGAACACTGGGTGTACACAGTAGGGTAGGCACACTTCCCATTTCACCAACATTTGTATTAGTACCAACTGTGTCACCTGATTTCCAGTGATTCATTCATATATGTTCACTGCCTTTTACGTCCAATGGAACCTGTTCCAACAGATAATCTAGACTCATAAGTAATACACTCGCTCTGGCGTGGACGTTGTATGTTTACAAAATTATCAGGAAAAAGTAAACCCGTACATTAAACTTCTGTAACTCATTATTCAAAAGTTGGAGGCCCAATGTCAGTCTCGTTGTTATGGATATGATACTACTTCAATGATTCGCATCACTCAGAATGCCAAGAAAATCGTGACCTAACTACGTACCCTGAATAGCGAGAGATAAAGTGATCCAAATACTCGAAAAACGAGAAATGTAGTGATCTAACCAATTATTCAGGATAGCGAGAGATGTAGTGATCTATCGCTGAGAATAACGACAGCTGTAGTGATCTAACCACTCACTCAGAATAACGAGAACTGCATAGTCTTTAGTGATCTAACCATTGGCAATTCCAAGAGCCATGGTATACTCACTTGTATGAAGAACAGCTTGGGTTTGCCAGCCAGAGACTTGTTCCTTTTGAATGGATCTACAAAGTCTTTGATCTGCACAGGTCCGTCTGTCCCATATACCAGTCCCTCCTCGCCATAAGACAGGATGACACACACCAAACAATCACAGGAGGAGAAATCCAACGCTGACACTGGGATAGAAAAACATACTTTGAGTAACAGGAATCTGTCAGATGACTTTTATGACTATCCGCGACTGGTTATTGTATGAGCTGCCACATCGTAATTACTTTGTAATCATCTGTATTGGTCAATACACCTGGTTATTTTTACAATAATATTGCCTGTTTTGTAGCATTTCTTTTGTGTTTGCTGTTTCAAGACCAAATTCAACAGATTTCAGGGCAAACCTTTTCTTTTAAAGAGAAATCGAGGAGTAACACTAGAAAAGAGAAACATATGCCCGATAAAACCTTGAAGGAAATGATTATCTGGAATCCACTGACGCACAATTGTCACGGAGAGAGTTGGTCTTCAGATTAAAACAATAACTATTAGGTCACCATGAAGTTACCACAATGCACGGGTTGATAAAACGTTACTACCGTCAGTTATAATCTCTTTCATCTGTTCTCTTGTCTTGTTATTGTGCCTCACCACCTCAAAACCAAGATGTTTGAAACGTGCACATACATTTGACGCATCTACGTCCGTTCCAGTTCTTGGTATTGTTCTGATGCCATATACAAACTCTTTGTTGTTGAGGATGATGGCCCTGCCACGCTTCTCGCTGTTCATCCTGTATTGGACATCATCATGTTCTTCCTTTGTGTAAGCTTGAACTGGACCAAATCCCTCGCCTCTAACACAAGAAACTTCAAATGACTGTACAAATGAATATTTTGCATGATTCTCAACCAGGCATGTTGATCAGGCTATATTCTTCAGAATCCTATGTGTACTTCACCAAATCAATAATTACCTTTTACACTGTAGTATCATTGAACATTGTAACGCAATAGGAATCACTTGCACAGACCATGAAATAGCCATGTAAAGTAGCATGTCTATACGTGCTGATTATATGACATAATGTGATTATGGGTCTGTTTGACTGAACTGTTTGATATCCAAAAGTTGTTCTTTTAAGTTATTTCTAAATGTTTCGGTTATATACCCGGATGCCAAGATTCCAACATCTTTTCTGAAAACAATATAGACTGCTTGGAAGGCGTATCTTCCATTAAGTAGATTATGGTTGCTCGGACATAATAGCTCTAACCTTTCCCTATTGTCATATTTGGCAGAGATTTGCTCTGTACAAATTTTCGATTCTTAATTATAGAAATAAAGTATTCGTGTAATGTTGTTGTTATGACGTTCGAGGAAATACGAACACGTTTTTAAGGTATGTAGGTTTGGGTCTTTTAGTGCCACGTTTCACAACCATAATTAAGTAGGGTAACATAGATAATATAGCCTTTTAAAAGCCTCTTCACAGATATAGTTTTACAACAGCACCACAGCATCACACCGCAAGCCATGCTACTGTTTCAGATTTAAATACCTGAAACATATAACGAAATGCAAAATGTCTTACCTCTCAGTAACACTAGTTTTGGGTGTACATGGTACAGACCCGACGTCTACACTATCTTGGGCCTCTAAAAGATAAAACCATAATGTTTGTAGATAATATGAAACGTGGCTGTTAAAGTGAGTGAGTGAGTGAGTTTAATTTTACGCCAACTAAGGGGATCGGGTGGTTGGGCTCGCTGACTTGGTTGACACATGTCATCGTATCCCAATTGTGTAGATCGATGCTGATGCTGCTGATCACTGGATTATCTAGTCCAGACTTGATTATTTACAGACCGCCGCCATACAGCTGGCATATTGCTGAATGCGGCGTTAAACAGCAACCAACAATCCTTTCCAATCACTGTAAAACCAAATATCCCACTGTCAAAGACTTTCCCATGTGTACTGAATATCATGTCACCGACGCGGACTTGCCACGGCATTAAGCGTATTGTTGTTGTTTTTGTTTTCGTGGAAGTTATTCAGTTTATTTCTTCATATATATACTATTTTTATTACAAAATACATACTGATACTCCAGTCTGGTAACAGTATTATCTATGTCTCAGTTGACTCTGACTGTGAATAACTTCCAACATCACTGTACAGTTATCAGCCTTCACAAGCCTCGTCTCTATTTCCTGCCGGCACACTCTTATGTATACATACACATGGTGGCACAGTCATTCTAAGAATTATTGTACTTACAGTCATCCAAGGTCAACGAAAATTGGAATAAGAGTTGCGTACTACAGCAAAATGTATGTATCACTTGGGTACGTTAGTGGGCCGTGTTCGTATGTGTAGCCGAAAAGCGTACTGCGCTTTCTATTTCTGAATAGATTTCTGGGAACGAGATTTGGGCTCCATGAAATCGACAAAATCCTTTCAATGATTGTATGTTATAAAACGTCATCGCCTGCGAACAACAGTCATCCCACGAAATAAATGCTACTAAAGGTAAACTATTGTTAAAACGCGAGTGTTGGGGAATTAGCTCGCTTGGCAAGAGGTCTGCCCATACCAACCCACACACAACACAACACCTGAGTAAATAAACAAGGAGTTTATTACACAGCAGTCACTGAACGATTTTACATAATCAGTCAATAATAGCATAGTTTACAATTAATTATTAGAACATGTTCACAATGCAATCAGATATCAAAGTACATAAACATCACATGTAGATTCGTTATACGCGACACATACTACATTAATCGCGATACATATTCCAATGTACTCAACATGCATAGTTCAATATTCTACACATCACCCCAGTGGGGGTTCATACAATCTACATTCTGCAACGGTCTGTGATTTGTGACTGTCATCCGTAATATATATCTCTTCTAGCTATCGCAAATAATCGCGTTTACAGATAAAACTTACGATAACGTTGTTATTGTGAACGTGAGATTATGTCATTTAGTTGGACCGAAGCATCGAAATTGACGGGGTTAGTGTGTGCGCGTGTGTGTGTGTGTGCGTGTGCGTGTGTGTGTGTGTGTGTGTGTGTGTGTGCGTGCGTGCATGCGTGCGTGCGTGCGTGCGTGCGTGCGTGCGTGCGTGCGTGCGTGTGTGTGTGTGTGTGTGTGTGTTGGTTTTGTCTTTTCTTTTCTCTGGAGCCCGTGAAACACGTTCTGTGCATGCTGAAAGAGCATTGTATTGAATTATTCGACGGAAGAGGACTACCAATTTTGATACTTAATTTGATAACAGATTGTATTGCCAAAAATGCTCAGCAAATTCAACAACATATTCGTTGATTTAATTACAGCATCGATGCTATTCTGAATCCTGAATACATTACGAAGATTGACTAGATAAATTTGATATGAGAGGTGAGACTTAAATAAAATATCTGTCTGTCTGTCTATGAGGAGTACAGGTTGATATTGTTGGTGCTTTCAGACAAGTTGGCGGCCATCTTGGGTTTTTTCGAACACCATAGGCGGCTTTATCCGAATATGTTCGGAATAGTAAATCTTTCATTGCATGAGCGTGCAAGGTTTGGTAATTTTAGCCAAAGGTGCCAGTTTGGGTCTCAACTGTACAACTATTTCAGTATATGACCATCTTCTTCGTATAAGGGACATTACTCTTGTTGCAAGACATAACAACCATATAACTCAATTTGGAATACATGCCGATATGTAGTCTGTCTCACAATACCTGAACCGCATTATTTTCCCTTCCGCTTATCCTTTCTGCTAAAGCCCTTGATGAAGAGAGTCTAGATTCCCTAGGGTTCTGATTCTCGCATTTCACTGGGGCTCTATATCGATTTAAATGGATATATGTGTTTCTTTCAAATTTATATATATTCTTAGAGGCTTAGTGTTAGTCTAGCCGATGTGATGTAATGTGAGAGCTAACTGGTTTGCTATGAGATGAAATGGGGATTAACGTCGTGTTCAAAATTGTTTCGTGGAGGTGGGGTAGCTTAGTGGGGTAGACTAATGTCAGTCTTCTAATGCAAGCCAATTGAGATGCTATGCCGAAGTTTAACAGCTTTAGTAGTATATAGAATGGGGATTCTGTGACAGGCCAACTAAGAGCGCCATTATATGCCAATTCTGCTTCCAGCCCCCCAGTATAAATTAACGATTTCGAGCAGAGACATCATTCAATGTACGGGTTTGTGGTTCTGTTACAGGCCAACTAAGAGCATCATTATATGCCAATTCTGCTCCCAGACCCCCGACATGCACCTCAACGATTTCGAGCAGAGACATCATTCGATGTACAGCCCAGACCTGCACCTCAACGATTTCGAGAGACATCATTCGATGTACAGCCCATGCACCTCAACGATTTCGAGCAGAGACATCATTCGATGTACAGCCCAGACCTGCACCTCAATGATTTCGAGCAGAGACATCATTTGATGTACACCCCCGACATGCACCTCAACGATTTTGAGCAGAGACATCATTCGATGTACAGCCCATGCACCTCAACGATTTCGAGAGACATCATTCGATGTACAGCCCATGCACCTTAGAAACTCCACCGGGGTTTGTGGTTCTGTTACAGGCCAACTAAGAGCGCCATTATATGCCAATTTCGTCACTCAATGTACAGCCACCTCAGAAACTCCCACTCAATGGTTTATGAGCGTGTGCCTGTACGCGTAAGTCGTGACGCCGTCGGCGGCGATCCACCGTTTGGTGTCCATGGGCGACAGCGACGTCTTGTTGCTAAGCATTTGCTAAGCATTTGCTAAGCATTGCTAGGAGTTTCCTGGGAAAGGATTGGGATTCCTTGGGAGGATTGGGATTCCTGGGAGGATTGGGATTCCTTGGGAGAGGATTGGGATTCCCATATAGGTATATAGGAAGTATTGGTATATATATGCCCAGGAAAAACAACCATGCCACCAAAAAGAGATTTGTCTTCGGATAAGATCCAAGAAATACGCTCCCTTCGAGGGGTGCTCCCAGCAAGCGAGGTCAAAAAGCGCTTCGGTATTGGGTCCACAAGACTCTACGACATATGGAAGAGATCCGATCGAGGAAACCATACCACCAATCGAAGAACCAGAAGTATCGTTGCCGGTCGACCAACCACAAAAGGTGACTCGGGATAGACCGAAAGTAGCAATACCCGGTAGTACGTTACCAACCATCCAGGACTTCTACGATCGCCTGGGGAGTCTCGAGACTCGTGTGGAGCAAACCGCGAATACGTCGTCGACTACCACGAATTTGTTGGTTGATATCCTGTCGAGGCTGGACATCGACGACGACAACGAGGAAGAACTCCACGAGGAAATAGAAGAGGAACAAGAAGAGACCCATTTTGACATACAGAAGGTAGGGCAGATGGTGGAATCGACCCAAACATGGGCCTACATTTCGCTAGCCGCTGTTGTTCTCTGGAAGGTCCTCCACAAGACCTGGAAGCACAGCAAACCAGTTTCCCCATTCCACCCACCGGCCGACAAGAAGGCAGAAACACCCAAGCCCCGAGACCCCTTCCACATGTAGTAACATTCATTTAGACATTTGACTTCGCATAAGGTATACAACATGTGGCCCGTAGGAACTCATTATTGCAAATGGGTATTGCTCGGCAAGCCCACAACCTGCGGCAAACGCTGTATGGCTGAATATTGCCACTCGCATGCCCACTGTGCGAGAAAGGGTCATGTCAATTACGCATGCAAAGTATGTGGCATAGGGGTCAAAGGACATTATGGGTTGTGCAAAGACCACAGAAGGGACGTAGTTCGAAACCAACTTATTTACGACAAGAAGAAAGACTACCTCAACGAACGTTACCAGCTGCTCAGGATGAAAGTTTAAGGGGCGCTTCATTTTTTGAAGGGTGACAGGTTTATCTGCACATTGAAAACACCCTATTAAACATTTGGCTCCGCATAAGGTATACACCATGACTACCGTCAGCGAACTCAAAGCTCTCGCCAAAAGTCGTGGACTGAGGGGTTATTCCCGCATGAGGAAACCCCAACTGCTCACCTTGCTCGATATGAAATATACCAAGCCCCCTACCGTGCGAGACCTCAAACTCCGAGCTAAAGAACAGGGATTGAAGGGTTATTCCCGCATGAGAAGAGCCGAGCTGATCACCTTGCTGGAAGACACCAGGCCAGTCGAGTTGAGATTCGTGCCGACGGAGCACGCCGTGAGTAAGTATCTCCGGGGCTGGAAAAATGACGGTTGATTCCAATATCGATCCCGATACAGTCAAACCCCCCATCGCCAGTAAACTCCGCGAAGAACTAGGCGACTTGAAAAGCATCAAGTACCAACTAACGATGAAAATGGAGCTCCAAAAACAGAATACGGACGGCAGTACTGAGTCCGTTGTACCTTATTTCAGAGGCAAACAGGAAGCCCTAACCCAACCAGAATTGATTGAATCCTCCATCGACGCATCGTTGCAGAAAATACAAGAGTCGTTGGAGAGATATACCCACATGGGCTCTGGGTGGGTGGTAGACAAAATCAACACCGTTTATCTCAACATAGCGAACTACATGCCGCTCAGAGGTGGGTCGCACATACCGGTGCCCAAGCATTTCAGGGCCAAAAAGGCCCTCGTTAACCCCAAAACCCAAGGCGACGATGTTAACGATTACTGTGCGGTGGTGGCGGTCATAGCTGCTACGCATGAACCAACGGGTAATCCAGGCAGGCGTTCCAGCTATCCATCGATCAAAGAATCCGGGTTCGACTTCATGGGTGTAGAACGCTTGACACCCATCTCCTACTGGGCGCAATTCGAAAAGCAAAAGTTTTATGTGCAAGACCCAAGAACACCAAGCCTGCGGGTTCGGGTACGTGGTCGTCCGATGTGATGGACAAACGAACGCTCCAGTCATCTACCGAGGTCCTAGCGCGGCCGAACGATTCCTGATGTGTTTGCAACAGGAAGAGAAAATCATTAGGAAAAGGCTGTACACCGCTGCCCTCCAGCTTAGAATCAAGCCTAAAACATTCAACATCCCCGTGGTCTTCCACAATATGAGAGGGTACGATGCCCACCTGATCATGCAGGCCATCTCGAAGGTCGGTGGTGATATCAAGTGCATCCCCAACAACATGGAAAAATACATCTCGTTCTCGCTCAACGGTCTGAGATTCATTGACAGCGCTCAGTTCCTCCTGTCATCGCTCGATAGTTTGGTCAAAGCCAATGACACCTTCCCCATCACTGATCGATACACCAACGCTGAGACTCGGCCCCTGATGATGAGGAAGGGTGTGTACCCATACGAGTACATGGATGATTGGTTTAAGTTCGATGAGACCCGATTACCTCCCATCGGTCGATTTTACAGCAGCCTGACCGAATCCCATATCTCCCAAGACGATTACGACCACGCGCAGAACTGGGATGTAAGAATCTGGGTGACTACCACGACCTGTACTTGAGAACGGACGTGCTCTTGCTAGCCGATGTGTTTGAGACGTTTAGGAGGACGTGTTTAAAACAGCATCAACTCGACCCTGCATGGTACTACACCAGCCCCGGTCTATCGTGGGATGTGCTCTTGAAGAAAACCGGAGTTAAGCTGGAATTGCTCACGGATTACGACATGCACCTGTTCATCGAGAAAGGATTGCGAGGAGGGATTTCCATGGCCGCCAAACGGTACGCAAGAGCCAACAATAAGTACATGGAAGGCTACGACTCTAGCAAGCCCACCAATCATCTCCTTTATCTCGACGCCAACAACCTGTACGGCTGGGCTATGAGTCAGTGTCTGTCTACTGGTGGGTTTGAGTGGTTGGACGGATTCGGGGAAGGGTTACATCCTCGAAGTGGATCTGGAGTATCCCGAGGCATTACACGCTACCCACAACAGCTACCCACTGGCCCCCGAACGGTTGATGGTCTGCCGAGACTGGATGTCCGACTATCAGCGGGACTTGTTGGGTGAGAACACCCTGGCTGGGGTTGAAAAACTCGTCCCGAACTTGATGAACAAGACTAAGTACGTCATGCACTATCGCAACCTGCACCTGTACCTATCGTTGGGTATGAAGCTGACCAAAATTCATAGGGTGCTCAAGTTCAACCAAAGTCCTTGGATGGAGCCCTACATCAGAATGAACACGTACCTGCGAAAGGTAGCCACCAGTGACTTCGAGAAGAACTTGTATAAGCTCATGAACAACTCGGTGTTTGGTAAGACGATGGAGAACCTGAGAAAACGGGTGACGGTAAAACTCGAGCGATCGCACCAGGAGGAAAAACTCAGGAAACTGATCGCTAGCCCAGCCTTCAACCGAAGCAAGCTATTCGATAACGATTTGGCGGCGCTGCACATGAACAAAAGTCACATCAAGCTCAATCGGCCCGGCTATGTGGGGATGAGCATCCTCGACCTGTCCAAACATCTCATGTATGATTTCTACTACAACCAGCTCAAGAAGCAATACGGTGACCGATGCGGGCTGCTGTACACGGACATGGATTCCTTGTTGCTGGATATACGCACTGAGGACGTGTACGAGGACATGAAGAAACACATACACCTGTACGACACCAGCGATTACCCCAAGGACCATGCCCTACACAGCACGACCAACAAAAGATGAAGGACGAATGTGTGGGCACACCCATCGCCGAATACGTCGGCTTGAGGCCTAAGATGTACTCCATCTTGAAAGCTGACAAGGGGGAGATCCGAAAGGCAAAGGGGGTCAAGAAATACGTGGTGAAACAACACATCAAGCACGTCCTCTTCAAACAAGCTCTGTTCAAGAATAAGACGTTCAAACACCGAATGAATGCGTTGAGAAGCGACAAACACAACATCTACGGCATCAACCTCAACAAGATGTCGCTGTCGCCCTTGGACACCAAACGGTGGATCACGACGACGACTTACGCGTACGGGCACACGCTCATAAACCACTGAGTGGGAGTTTCTGAGGTGGCTGTACATTGAGTGACGAAATTGGCATATAATGGCGCTCTTAGTTGGCCTGTAACAGAACCACAAACCCCGGTGGAGTTTCTAAGGTGCATGGGCTGTACATCGAATGATGTCTCTCGAAATCGTTGAGGTGCATGGGCTGTACATCGAATGATGTCTCTGCTCAAAATCGTTGAGGTGCATGTCGGGGGTGTACATCAAATGATGTCTCTGCTCGAAATCATTGAGGTGCAGGTCTGGGCTGTACATCGAATGATGTCTCTGCTCGAAATCGTTGAGGTGCATGGGCTGTACATCGAATGATGTCTCTCGAAATCGTTGAGGTGCATGTCAGGGGTCTGGGAGCAGAATTGGCATATAATGATGCTCTTAGTTGGCCTGTAACAGAACCACAAACCCCCCTTGGGGGTTTGTGAGGTGCATGTCGGGGGTCTGGGATGTACATTGAATGATGTCCCTGCTCGAAATCGTTAATTTATACTGGGGGGCTGGAAGCAGAATTGGCATATAATGGCGCTCTTAGTTGGCCTGTCACAGAATCCCCATTCTATATACTACTGCTTTCGCCACTCACACGGTGCCCTTGATACCGCGCGCCACAGAGGGTAACAAAACGGACGATCTTTTGTCATAATGTTGTTTGATACAGCATAGGATCGAACCACCCGCCTTCCCTTTTAAGGTCAGATGCTAAATCCACTGGTGTCTCGTGTGTCTTTTTTGAAGGTGGTGTCTTGTGTGTCATCCATGACGGTGGTGTCGTGTGTGTCATCCATGAAGTTGGTGTCTTGTGTGTCATCCATGAAGGTGGTGTGTTGTGTGTAATTCATGAAGATGGTGACTTGAGTGTCATCCATGAAGGTGGTGTCCTGTGTGTGATCCATGAAGGTCGTGTCTTGTGTGTCATCCATGTTGGTGGTGTCTGGTGTGTCATACGTGAAGGTGGTATCCTGTGTATCATCCATGAAGGTAGTGTCATATGTATCATCCATGAAGGTGGTGTCTTGTGTATCATCCATGAAGATAGTGTCTTGTGTATCATCTATTCAGGTGGTGTCTTGTGTATCATCCATGAAGGTTGTGTCTTGTGTATCATCAATGAAGGTTGTGTCATGTGTATCATCCATGAAGGTTGTGTCTTGTGTATCATCCATTAAGGTTCTGTCATGTGTATCATTCATGAAGGTAGTATCTTGTGTATCATCCATTAAGGTTGTGTGATGTGTATCATCCATAAAGGTTGCGTCTTGTGTATCATCCATGAAGGTAGTGTCATGTGTATCATCCATGAAGGTAGTGTCTCATGTGTATCATCCATGACGGTAGTGTCTTGTGTATCATCCATGAAGGTTGTCTCTTGTGTATCATCCATGAAGGTTGTGTCATGTGTATCATCCATGAAAGTTGTCTTGTGTATCATCCATGAAGGTTGTGTCATGTGTATCATCCATGAAGGTTGTGTCATGTGTATCATCCATGTATCATCCATGAAGGTTAATGTCTTGTGTATCATCCATGAAGGTTGTGTCTTGTGTATCATCCATGAAGGTGGTGTCTTGTGTATCATCCATGAATGTTGTGTCATGTGTATCATCCATGAAGGTTGTGTCTTGTGTATCATCCATGAAGGTTGTGTCGTATGTATCATCCATGAAAGGTTGTAATCATGTGTATCATCCATGAAGGTTAGTGTCTTGTGTATCATCCATGAAGGTTGTGTCTTGTGTATCATCCATGAAGGTTGTGTCTTTTTGTATCATCCATGAAGGTTGTGTCTTGTGTATCATCCATGAAGGTTGTGTCATGTGTATCATCCATGAAGGTTGTGTCATGTGTATCATCCATGAAGTTGTGTCGTAGTAATGTCTGTGTGTCATCCATGAAGGCTGTGTGTGTATCATCCATCAAGGTTGTGTCTTGTGTATCATCCATGAAGGTCTTGTGTATCATCCATGATAGCTGGTGGTGTCTTGTGTATCATCCATGAAGGTTGTGTCTTGTGTATCATCCATGAAGGTGTCATGTGTATCATCCATGAAGGTTGTGTCATGTGTATCATCCATGAAGGTTGGTGTCTTGTGTATCATCCATGAAGGTTGGTGTCTTGTGTATCATCCATGAAGGTTGTGTCTTGTGTATCATCCATGAAGGTTGTGTCTTGTGTATCATCCATGAAGGTTGTGTGTATCATCCATTGAAGGTTGTGTCATGTGTATCATCCATGAAGGTTGTGTCATGTGTATCATCCATGAAGGTTTGTGTCATGTGTATCATCCATGAAGGTTGTGTCATGTGTATCATCCATGAAGGTTAGTGTCTTATGTGTATCATCCATGAAGGTTGTGTAATGTGTATCATCCATGAAGGTTGTGTCTTGTGTATCATCCATGAAGGTAGTGTCTTGTGTATCATCCATGAAGGCAGTGTCTCGTGTATCATCCATGAAGGTTTTGTCTTGTGTATCATCCATGAAGGTTGTGTCTTGTGTATCATCCATGATGGTGGTGTCTTGTGTATCATCCATGAAGGTTGTGTCTTGTGTATCATCCATGAAGGTAGTGTCATGTGTATCATCCATGAAGGTTGTGTCTTGTGTATCATCCATGATGGTAGTGTCTTGTGTATCATCCATGAAGGTAATCTTGTGTGTCATCCATGAAGGCTGTGTCTCGTGTATCATCCATGAAGGTAGTGTCTTGTGTATCATCCATCATGGTGGTGTCTTGTGTATCATTCATGATGGTGGTGTCTTGTGTATCATCCATGAAGGTTGTGTCATGTGTATCATCCATGAAGGTTGTGTCATGTGTATCATCCATGAAGTTGTGTCTTGTGTATCATCCTTGAAGGTAGTGTCATGTGTATCATCCATGAAGGTTGTGTCATGTGTAGCATCCATGAAGGTTGTGTCTTGTGTATCATCCATGAAGGTAGTGTCTTGTGTATCATCCATGAAGGTAGTGTCATGTGTATCATCCATGAAGGTAGTGTCTTGTGTATCATCCATGAAGGTAGTGTCATGTGTATCATCCATGAAGGTTGTGTCTTGTGTATCATCCATGAAGGTTGTGTCTTGTGTATCATCCATGAAGGTTGTGTCATGTGTATCATCCATGAAGGTTGTGTCTTCTGTATCATCCATGAAGGTTGTGTCTTGTATCATCCATGAAGGTTGTGTGTTGTGTATCATCCATGATGGTGTGTGTCTTGTGTATCATCGATGAAGGTTGTGTGTCGTGTATCATCCATGAAGGTTGTGTCTTGTGTATCATCCATGAAGGTTAGTGTCACATGTATCATCCATGAAGGTTGTGTCTTGTGTATCATCCATGATGGTGGTGTCATGTGTATCATCCATGAAGGTTGTGTGATTGTGTATCATCCATGAAGGTTGTGTCTTGTGTATCATCCATGAAGGTAGTGTCTTGTGTATCATCCATGAAGGTTGTGTCTTGTGTATCATCCATGAAGGCTGTGTCTTGTGTATCATCCATGAAGGTAGTGTCATGTGTATCATCCATGAAGGTGGTGTCTTGTGTATCATCCATGAAGGTGGTGGTGTCTTGTGTATCATCCATGAAGGTGGTGTCTTGTGTATCATCCATGAAGGTAGTGTCTTGTGTATCATCCATGAAGGTGGTGTCTTGTGTATCATCCATGAAGGTTGTGTCTTGTGTATCATCCATGAAGGTTGTGTCATGTGTATCATCCATGAAGGTTGTGTCTTGTGTATCATCCATTAAGGTTCTGTCATGTGTATCATTCATGAAGGTAGTATCTTGTGTATCATCCATTAAGGTTGTGTGATGTGTATCATCCATAAAGGATTGCGTCTTGTGTATCATCCATGAAGGTTGTGTCATGTGTAACTTCCATGAAGGTTGTGTCATGTGTATCATCCATGAAGGTAGTGTCTTGTGTATCATCCATGAAGGTAGTGTCTTGTGTATCATCCATGAAGGTAGGGTCATGTGTATCATCCATTAAGGTTGTGTCATGTGTATCATCCATGAAGGTTGTGTCATGTGTATCATCAATGAAGGTTGTCTTGTGTATCATCCATGTGTGGTGTATGTGTATCATCCATGAAGGTTATTCTTTTTGTGTATCATCAATTAAGGTTGTGTCTTGTGTATCATCCATGAAGGTTGTGTCTTGTGTATCATCCATGAAGGTGGTGTCTTGTGTATCATCCATGAATGTTGTGTCATGTGTATCATCCATGAAGGTTGTGTCTTGTGTATCATCCATGAAGGTTGTGTCATGTGTAACATCCATGAAGGTTGTGTCATGTGTATCATCCATGAAGGTAGTGTCATATGTGTGTATCATCCATGAAGGTAGTGTCTTGTATCATCCATGAAGGTAGTGTCTTTTGTATCATCCATGAAGGTTGTGTGATGTGTATCATCCATGAAGGTTGTGTCTTGTGTATCATCCATGAAGGTTGTGTCATGTGTATCATCCATGAACGTTGTGTCATGTGTATCATCCATGAAGGTTGTGTCTTGTGTATCATCCATCAAAGGTTGTGTCTTGTGTATCATCCATGAAGGTTGTGTCTTGTGTATCATCCATGAAGGTAGTGTCTTGTGTATCATCCATGAAGGTTGTGTCTTGTGTATCATCCATGAAGGTTGTGTCTTGTGTATCATCCATGAAGTTTGTGTCTTGTGTATCATCCATGAAGGTTGTGTCTTGTGTATCATCCATGAAGGTTGTGTCTTGTGTATCATCCATGAAGGTAGTGTCTTGTGTATCATCCATGAATGTTGTGTCATGTGTATCATCCATGAAGGTTGTGTCTTGTGTATCATCCATGAAGGTTGTGTCATGTGTATCATCCATGAAGGTTGTGTCATGTGTATCATCCATGAAGGTTGTGTCATGTGTATCATTCATGAAGGTTGTGTCATGTGTATCATCCATGAAGGTTGTGTCTTGTGTATCATCCATGAAGGTTGTGTAACGTGGTTCATCCATTAAGGTTGTGTCTTGTGTATCATCAATGAATGTAGTGTCATGTGTATCATCCATGAAGGCAGTGTCTCATGTGTATCATCGATGAAGGTTTTGTCTTGTGTATCATCGATGAAGGGTTTGTCTTGTGTATCATCCGTGATGGTGGTGTCTTGTGTATCATCCATGAAGGTTGTGTCACGTGTATCATCCATGAAGATAGTGTCATGTGTATCATCCATGAAGGTTGTGTCTTGTGTATCATCCATGATGGTAGTGTCTTGTATCATGTATCATCCATGAAGGTTGTGTCTTGTGTATTGTCATCCATGAAGGCTGTGTCTCGTGTATCATCCATGAAGGTAGTGTCATGTGTATCATCCATGAATGGTGGTGTCTTGTGTATCATTCATGATGGTGGTGTCTTGTGTATCATCCATGAAGGTTGTGTCATGTGTATCATCCATGAAGGTTGTGTCATGTGTATCATCCATGAAGTTGTGTCTTGTGTATCATCCATGAAGGTGTAGTGTCCATGTATCATCCATGAAGGTTGTGTCATGTGTAGCATCCATGAAGGTAGTGTCTTGTGTATCATCCATGAAGGTAGTGTCTTGTGTATCATCCATGAAGGTAGTGTCATGTGTATCATCCATGAAGGTAGTGTCTTGTGTATCATCCATGAAGGTAGTGTCATGTGTATCATCCATGAAGGTTGTGTCTTGTGTATCATCCATGAAGGTTGTGTCTTGTGTATCATCAATGAAGGTTGTGTCATGTGTATCATCCATGAAGGTTGTGTCTTCTGTATCATCCATGAAGGTTGTGTCTTGTGTATCATCCATGAAGGTTGTGTCTTGTGTATCATCCATGATGGTGGTGTCTTGTGTATCATCCATGAAGGTTGTGTCACGTGTATCATCCATGAAGGTTGTGCCTTGTGTATCATCCATGAAGGTAGTGTCTTGTGTATCATCCATGAAGGTTGTGCCTTGTGTATCATCCATGATGGTGGTGTCATGTGTATCATCCATGAAGGTTGTGTCATGTGTATCATCCATGAAGGTTGTGTCTTGTGTATCATCCATGAAGGTAGTGTCATGTGTATCATCCATGAAGGTTGTGTCTTGTGTATCATCCATGAAGGTTGTGTCTTGTGTATCATCCATGAAGGTAGTGTCATGTGTATCATCCATGAAGGTTGTGTCTTGTGTATCATCCATGATGGTGGTGTCTTGTGTATCATCCATGAAGGTGGTGTCTTGTGTATCATCCATGAAGGTGGTGTCATGTGTATCATCCATGAAGGTTGTGTCTTGTGTATCATCCATGAAGGTGGTGTCTTGTGTATCATCCATGAAAGTAGTGTCATGTGTATCATCCATGAAGGTGGTGTCTTGTGTATCATCCATGATGGTGGTGTCTTGTGGATCATCCATGAAGGTGGTGTCTTGTGTATCATCCATGAAGGTAGTGTCATGTGTATCATCCATGAAGGTTGTGTCTTGTGTATCATCCATGAAGGTTGTGTCATGTGTATCATCCATGAAGGTTGTGTCATGTGTATCATCCATGAAGGTAGTGTCTTGTGTATCATCCATGAAGGTAGTGTCTTGTGTAGCATCCATGAAGGTAGTGTCTTGTGTATCATCCATGAAGGTAGTGTCTTGTGTATCATCCATGAAGGTTGTGTCATGTGTATCATCCATGAAGGTTGTGTCATGTGTATCATCCATGAAGGTTGTGTCTTGTGTATCATCCATGAAGGTAGTGTCATGTGTATCATCCATGAAGGTAGTGTCTTGTGTATCATCCATGAAGGTAGTGTCTTGTGTATCATCCATGAAGGTTGTCTCTTGTGTATCATCCATGAAGGTTGTGTCATGTGTATCATCCATGAAAGTTGTCTTGTGTATCATCCATGAAGGTTGTGTCATGTGTATCATCCATGAAGGTTATGTCTTATGTATCATCCATGAAGGTAATGTCACTTGTATCATCCATTAAGGTTGTGTCTTGTGTATCATCCATGAAGGTGGTGTCTTGGGTATCATCCATGAAGGTTGTGTCATGTGTATCATCCATCAAGGTTGTGTCTTGTGTTGTACACACCTTGCCAAGCAGCCTCAATCATTTGACTTTAGCTCAAAAGTTGTTTGATGAAAACATGTTGAAAAAAACGAATCTTTCAACTATATTTACTGAGTTAGACCATTAGAGTTAGACAAGAATGAAATCTACACAATCGTTCACTGTCACATTTGCTCGTAATGATGTGAGATATTTTATTTATCGTCAATCAGATCGCTTGCTCTTGTGAGATTGGCTTGCTCCCAAAGTACTGCTTCGATTCTTGTGATGTATGTCTCATTTTGTAGATAAATCTATGGGCTTGAAATTAGCACATAATTTTCAAAGGGTATATACAGTGAGCATTGTTGAATTCGCCTGAAACGAACATGGTGTGTCGACATCGTTACCTTACAAGCACTTTTCCTCGCGTTAAGAATCTATAAGTGACAGTATATACCTTGATTCCAGGGTTTTGTTTTGTTTTGTTTTTGTTTTTTTATTTTTGCATTTGCGTTGCAAGCCCTGTGTTCAAAATAGATGAAAGAATCAATTTGTTCAGGTAATTTTCCAATGCTGCTGGTTTATTCATACCACGCCATATAAACCATAAACTACTGATGCAGTGACTGGTCAGCAGGAACTGTGCTAGTCGTGATATAAAACAAAACCACTAAATTGTAATGTAATATTTTTTGTTAATATACCCTTGATTACATTTACCATGTCTTAAATTCCTAACTTTCTATTTCACTAAACTTATGTCACCAAATCTTACACCCCAAATGGACACCACGAGCTAACAATCTCTAGACGTGCTGCCTACTCAACGTATCGAATCGAACTGACTTCAATTTCAGTTCGAAAGCCGCACGTGGCAGGTGTCTTTTCGCGAACTGTTTGTATGTACACAAACTGAAACATAATAGTTCTGTGTGGACAATCCTTTTGTCCAGTGACATATGTGTAGAACTTTTTGTATGGCCATGAACTGTTACGGGCTACTGAGAGTACATCATCTTTGATGATATTCTGAGGTTGGTGGCTACTCACGATCCAGCAATACTGACAAAACCAACGCGACTCAACATGACGTGTACATTACGTGCTGGGAAAACGTACTTCTTTTGTCAGCATGGACGTTATACATGGTATCTGCTTATTCCTCTTAAAGAATTCAGTTCTTCTATTTAACTCGAAGTTATAAGCCACTTTCCTGTTGACACGGATCATCATTGTCATCAGGTCGAGGGAGGTTCCGAATTTCTCCAAAACATCAGAGAGCGCCTCGATGAACCATGACCCTTGATTTGCATTGCCTTGCCAGGAGAAGTAGCCTGAAAAGTAACATGAACACATCCAGTTTAATACTGTACTTATATGCAATGCACCGTTACATGCCTCCGTGGATAGAATGTTTTGATCACTTGGCAGACCAATATATTATATGTGCATGACCGATACGCCTTTTTTCGTCATTTAGAGGCGGGAAGAAAGTTAACATGTGGACATAGACCCTTACCTTACCTACATGTAAAATACTTTAATTTCATTAGTCAAGTTTGCTTTAACAAGTTTCCATGGCACCCTCCCAGTAAACTTTCTCCCGAGAAGCTGTATCGCTAACAATTGTATGACGTCATAATATGACGCATGCAGTGCATGAAGTTTGAAAACCGTTCGATTAGCTGTTTTCTGTTTCACTATGTACACAATTATTTTACCGACTTTCACTGCTTTTTAATACTATTTTATACATTGATTCGTTTGCACAATCAACCTAAACATAAATAACCACTTTTATTGTTGTTCTAAGCTTTTCAAAATATGTTTTGCTGATCGAAAAAATCCAGTCGAGAGGCAGGCGCCATTTTGTTTACATGTCATATAGTCGGTAGCGATCTTCAAAATAAAATAAAATGATATTTTGTACATTTAACATGGCGGTATGATAAATACGTTGTATGCTTCTCCCTCGGGTAAAACGGTCTGATGTACAACCTTTTGTAGCAGTGTCATCCCTCGCCTACTGCCCGGGTGACACTGCTACAAAGAGGCGTGCATCAGACCGTATTACCCTCAAAAGAAGCACACAACGTATATTTGCTGATGATAACTACTTTTCCACTTGCACCTAGGTTTAAAGGGCACTTTTGCCCGCTCACGTGAATACTTAGTAAGGAGTTAGTGAATTAATAAATAACTCAGAAAATGTATTCAGAAACCATGTCTCGTCTCTATGTGGCTGACACAATGCTGCTCCCAAGTTAAATATTAACTCACTTACACACTCACAATAAAGCTAAATATAGCCGTCCATTAACCAGACAGTCATCAAAGAGTGATCACCACCTCAAGCTTTAGGTGTTCCTCTACGATCACCTCACCTGGGACGACAGAATATGCAATGAAGAAATCTGCCTCAACGGGGATCCTGTACGTCACTGGTATTAACTCTTCATCCTCAGTATCTCCCGTCACGTCAATCGAATCCATCACGTCCTCAGACTCCTCCTTGTTGCAAGCCTAAAGTGGAATAAACTTCACGTTGGTGAGGGAACATTTTGCTACTTGATCAAATTGATCTGTTGATTAACAAATAGGTATTTAGTAAACGGGTATCAGGCTAATTAGCTATCTCCATCATTCTTCAACTCATTAATTTACAAAGGATTTAAAATATATGTCCGTTCTTCTAAAAGGTTTAGGTTTAAAGACAATCAGAGATTACTTCAAGAACATTTCGATTCTTCATCGAAAACAACGGAGGAAGACACTAAATGAAGAGACACATTTAACATAAAGTAACTATAACCTGTATAAAAATAGCTTGGGTTTGCCAGCCAGAGACGGGGTCTTTTGAATGGATCTACAAAGTCTTCTATCTGTACAGGTTCGTCTGTTCCATAGACCAGTCCTTCCTCGCCATAAGACAGGATGACACACGCGAAACAATCATAGGAGGTGAAGTCCGACGCTGCCACTAGGATAGATAGTTGACATGAAAACATGGATCACATGAGATAGGACACAGAATCTTTTAACATTAAAGCCATGTGCTGATCTGTACCTCTCTTCCAGAGCCTGCTGGTACGGGTAAAGTGGTTTACATATGCTCATGGTATGGTCATATTGTAATGATTGACTCTGCTTTTAGCAGAGATTTCTTATGAATGTGGAAAGGATTTTGTCGCTTCTGTGTATATGAAATAATAATCGCTTCTGATTATGTGAAAACAAAATCCAAAAGATTTGTAAAATAACAGTATGATATTTTTGAATATCAACGACACCTTTAATGTTTAGCGAAAACACTGTTATATAATCCCACATGTATTGACCAGTAGTGTCCTGTTTTTTTACTGATCAAAGAAGTAGCTCCAACCGTGGCATTCAGTTACATCTTACAGGGAACCCTTACTTATGAGATAAAGTAGTTTCAATATAAGTACCTTTCTTAATAATTGATTTCATCTCAGAAGCTTTCTTGTTTGGATGCATATTTACTGTAAAACCAAGCTCCATGAAACGTTGGTACATCTTTCCAGCATCTTTGTCAGTTCCAGTTCTAGTTGGCTTGTTCTTAAACTTTTTGTTGTCGAAGATAATGGCCAGGCCACGCTTCTCACTGTTCATCCTGTATGTTCTGTCTTGGAATTCTTCTCCTGTATAAACTGGGGTCTGTATGCCACTGTTACAAGATGAAAAAGAAGTTTCAATTTCCCCTGTCTCTCAGTCCTACTCTAGAATTCATACTTTGCTTTTGAAAAATTAGATTGAAGGTAGGTAGGAGTAACTCCCAGTCCATAAAATTCAAAATATCTTACCCTGGAGTAACATGACCTGTGCTTGTACTCTTCTTGGCTCAGACCCGGCGTCTTCACTATCTTGTCCACCTAAAAGATGAAACAAATATTTTAACAGCTAGTGGCTCAGTCCCTAACCATTGCTATAATATTGATGCCATCTAAGCTCTGGATCGCATTGAGTCCCACTATAACGTACTGTCAGTCTCAGTTCAAAAACATATCATGGACTGTGGTCAACAGTGGTGGACTGTTAACATATCTCAAAAATCGAAACTTGAATCATATTCAGCTTTCAAATTAAGTACTTAATATAGAATCTTGCCTTCAGCAAATATATAAGAAGATGAAGAGACGTTAACAAGATCTGCTGCTGCTGCCATAAACTTATGATCGAAACTGGACGTCATACTTATAGCCAAAAAGAAGAATGCCAAAGATTAGGTTTTAATTTTTGGCGAAAATATATAATTCATATTCAGCATTAAGGCTAATTTCTTTCGATAACTATTCCTACACTAATCCATCATATGGAAAAATTGTACATCTTATGTCTTCTAAATGTAAAACACACTGTTACACAACTCTCGAAATATCTTTTCCACGCTTTTAAATTACGAGAGTCACTCAATATTCACTGATGTAATTTCCACGTGTGATAACCTGTTCATGTATAATTGTATTATGTATGTTCTATGGGCCTGTGTCCTGAAACTTGGAAATAAAATTCTATGGCATATAGTACTGTCACTCTGGGATACCATTGGTACTGTCTATACCGAGGACACTGAATAATGAGACAAAATGTATAAATTGAATTTCAGGAGTTACTGGTATTGATACACCATTATTCTTTGCCAGACCGACAAATTAAAAAATACTGAAACTTAATAACGTTAGAGATATAGTACGAATGCATTCTTTGTTTGTCATATATGGCTAGGTTGTCAAAGAATGAAAGAAAGTTTCCTGTAATATAAGACAATTCAAGCATATTTCATATGAACGTTAAATACAGTGTACGTTCATGAAAACTTTGAGGTTTTGAAACATACTAATATTATCTCTATCTTTGTCGGAAACTATTCAGTTATATATAAAGTTCTATCCCCTATTTAAAGCTGCTGGTACCTGCTTAAACATCCTGGTCAAAGCAGATACACCGACACGTTTGACATATCAAAACATGTGTCAATTAGATTAGTTTGTTGTCTAACACTGAAAGAATATCCAAGCTATATGACTTGTGTGTGTTATTGATCGAACCGGACCGGACAATCCAGTGATTAACATCGCCAGCTATAATCCATGCTGAGGGGCTAGCGGGGTGATTATGATTTTAGGGGGTCACCCATTTTGTTCTGGGGAGGGGCACCACATGCTACTAGGGGTCAGCAATTTCATTACTTTGAAAATTTAAAAATTATGCATAAAAAGTATTGGGGGTGGGGTCATTGATTTTGTACATGACATGCAAGGGGGGTCACTTACTTTGTTCATAAATTTTAGAAAACCGTTGCATACATCAACCAAATCACCGAGCATGCCCTGCTGCTGGGGGACCTATATAGGTCCCGGATATCCTGGATAGGTAGTTAGAGACTAGTCAGGTCAGTTGTAACTAACACAAAAACGTCAATCAGGTTGTTCTATTTCACAAGGGGGCGGTGGGGTAGCGTAGTGGTTAAAGCGTTCGTTCGTCACGCCGAAGACCCGGGTTCGATTCCCCACATGGGTACAATATGTGAAGCCAATTTCTGGTGTCCCCCGCCGTGATATAGCTGGAATATTGCTAAAAGTGGCGTAAAACTAAACTCACTCACTCACTATTTCACAAGGCGTATCAAGAGGGTTTTACATGAATAAATGAATGAATGAATAATTGAATGAATGAATGGTATGCCAGGTATTTCGACATAACATATTTTGCGTCGTGTTGTTATCATTAACTCTCGTGCTGCCAAAACGCCAGCATTATAGAGCTTAAATGCACCACAAACCCACAACCCCGTACCACTCACACCCACCCCTCCGTCTCCGCCTCATCAAAAGCTGTATCCTCTTTCATATCCTCTTCCTAATACATTATACGGTTCAATTCTGCCTCAAGATTCCACTTGAAGAATGAATAGAATGAATGAATGAAAGGCAAATTTTGACCCAATAACATATCTTGAGTTTGCATACCCGCTTTATCGCATGTCAGCACGACTTAGTGTAGAAACTGTCCCGACTCCCCAACCGCCTGACACTTCCTGATAACCTTGTCTGATATTAATAATTATCACTCCTGAAACCATATAGCTACATATCTATAATCTTCCCATTCAACTGCTTCGCACTCTTAACGACACAGTCTACGCAGACCCACACCAACACCAACACCAACACAAAACTGTCAACAGGAAATGTGTACTTACTGTCAGCCATGCTCGAAATGAATAACCGAAACCAGGAG